>NC_090928.1:1159677862-1159977862 GCF_040938575.1 Ambystoma mexicanum | reverse complement strand
CATTGACGCGTGGGGTTTTGAATAAAGCGAATGTGAAAGTAATGCTGTTGACTTATAATACCTCCTTATTATGAATATTGACCTAAGCCCATTCGTGTTACACAGAAAACCCCGTTTCTAATGTTTCGACTTTTGGTTAACTTCGCCGCCATTTTAAGAATCATCCGCCATTTTGATTTTGACGATTGTTCCATGTTCTAAAATGGTGGACTGTGTTTTCGACTTGCAGTCGAGCTGAACGACCTTTGTTAATATTTAGGCTGACCAAGAGCAGACTGTTTGACTAATGCAAAGAAACCTTGTGCTTCGTATTAACTGCCATCCAAGTGTTGTCTGCACTCACAAGCCTCATTGTTGTATAAACAATGAGACAATGGAAAACAAACTCTGGTTGTGTGTTCTGGTTGAACTACATTGTAGCGATTCATGGAACAAGGCTTCCCGTCGATCAGAAAACCAACAGCACTATTGTGACTTCATGGACATGCAAACTTGTTTAATCCATTGTACAATATTGTAATATATGATATGTGAACTCGGCACAAACTCTAGCATGTGAATTATTAGTTTGGAGAGGGGCTGGACAATATTTCAAAATGGTATCAATATGTACGTGTTTAGATGTCCAGCACTCTCACCCCTCACTGTGTCTGCTGGTACACACGGTGAGGTGTTGGGAGCCAGATAGCTATCTGTTTTCCTTTGTAACTGTACAGTAATAAAAGATACTTGTATCTTTTCAACCCATGATTGGTGTATTTCATTTGTGGTACTAAGCCTAGATATTTCTTTGGTCTTTCACCTCAAAGAGCATCCAGTCATCACAAAATAAGGGAATAAAACTCAATATTATCCAAGCACAAGGCACAGCAGGTGGGCAACTGCCCCTGTAAACTCAAAACTCCTACTACTGAGCACACAAAAGGCCACGATGCAGAATTGGATACTGCCTAAGTGACCTGTAACATGGACTGTAACCACTGTTGATACACAAACTCACCCGCCTCCAGTAGAAGCCATCTTGAATACAGAACGCACCCCAGCAAATAATACAATCAACAGAACAAACATCATAAGAGTAAAATCCCTATACCTTACGCAACAACGGTAAAACATTGACAACACTTCAACAACACTGACTTTCCAGAGAGGTAAATAATCGCCCCGAACAATGGGAAAAAAGACGGGAGGATCCAAGAAGAGAAAGGGACGATACCAAGCCCCTTACGACATATATCACAAGAACCGAAGGGCACTACCGAAACCAAATCAAAACATGAGAGATGATGAAGTTGTAGAATTAATCAACCCAACTATCAATCTAACAGACCAATTCAACGATGAAACAGCCTCACAGAACCTCAACCAACCGGTGTCAAAACACAGAAGCACTCCAACTGAACATCCACAAATCAAAACAGGGAACAACAAAAAAACAGACCCACACCAAAAAGATCCACTGCAATCTAATCAACGCTAGGTCAATGTCCAAACATGCCACCGAAATCTACGACCTCCTTTGTGACGGAAGTATCAACATCCTATTCGTAACTGAAACATGACTAAATGACAACTACAAAATCACTCTCTACAACTGCTTGCCTGACAACTTCAAGTGCGTCCAAGCAAACAAGAAAAACAAAAGAGGTGGCGGACTGGCGATAGGCTACAAGAAACATCTGGAAATTACCCTGGAAGACCCACTAAACATCGGAAACTGCAAATCTCTAATCCTTCGCCTATCAACAAACCCCAGAACAAACCTGAAATTCATACTGGTATACAGACCACCAACTTACGATGCAAGCTTTGTAGAGGCCTTCACAGAAGCTATCACCAACCTAGCCATCAAGCAGAATCACCTGATTACCCTTGGTGACTTCAACATTTGGTATGATGAAGAAACTACAACCACACTAACATCACTACCCAACCAAATAGAAACAATAAAATTACATCAACTAGTCTTCACCTTTCTAAAGTTAGCATGGGCTGTGGGCAGGCTATCATCTTAAAAGAGTGTGACACATCGAGGAAGCATCCAAATCAACAGTGGCACTGTAGTACCAAAATACAAGAACAATTCAATCAAGGTTTTTTTGAGTACAGGATCTTTTTTATTAAACTAAACAATAGAAGCACACTATTAAAACACTGGCTGCACAACCCTATAAAGAAATACACTGAATAAACAGATTTTTCGATGGAAGGGACAAATGGGTATGACAAGGATGGGCAGGCAGTTGTATTTGTAACAATGTTGAAGTTCAAGTACGTATTTTAAAAGATAGAAATCTTTGCTCTTAAATTCAACTATGGCCCTTAAAACCACTAGAAACATTTCAATCATTGTTCTTTATTCTTGACAGCATCGAATGCGGTTTCCAGAAACTTATCTGCGGGTTGAGTCAGTATCAAGACAGGAAAGTTGAGTACTTCCCAGCATGTCACAGACACACGCTCACACACACATCAAAAACACTTACCTCTGGCAATCGCGTATCCCCTCTTCCTTGTGGGCATCGCAGGGGCTGAGAGTTCAATTTAGAAAGACTGCTAGGTCCGGTCTGTGGACGATCTTTCTAAATTAAGATTGTCTTTTTTTCATTTAAAATACAACAAAGAATCACTCCACAGCCTACCATGTTGGCAAACTGCATTGCAGCCGCTGGTGCATCAGCATACAGGGTGCATGCAAAAGACACACAACATGTTTACTTTACTTACTGGCATGGCACATCTGGAAAGGGAGGCCTGGTTTGCAGGCAACTTTCTGTAAGGGACAAACCATCAAAAAGCTTGGGATTCCTCACTCACACAGATTGCATTTCTTCACAGTCACTTCGGCCTGTAGAAGGTATAAACTATTGACACGTTTATTATTAGGATTCTAAAATATGACTTGCAGTAAAATAAATGCAATGGAATGCTGGAGGCAGCAATTGGGCAGGGTTACTCGGTCAAGGTCACTTGTGCAGCAGTAAGTCAAAACAACCTGCTTCCACGTTTCAGTGTCTGACATGACTTGTACAGGGTGATAACCCATTGCAATCACGGTGTGTTGGCTCTGGCTAGATGTCCCATAGTCCTCCTTAATTAACTGACTGTTCAATTTGATAACAGTGAATAGTTCTACGGGCACCACTGCAATGCTTCTCCTGCAGAGAGAGACAATAACACAAATATACAGTGCACCTTCCTGTCGCTTTCAGTAAATGCTTATTGTCATGCTGCAATACTCCTGCATTTTCTTGCACTGGGGGATGCGTACATGAGTGACTTGGGATAGGGGAGTGGAACATTAGTTGCATGATTCCTTCTATTGACCCAGGCCTTCTCTGGCTACTGAAGTGCTCAGAACAGCTGCTGCTTGTCCCCCCACCTCTTATTTGTATAGGTACATACCTAGTATTTGAAATGGGCACACATGTGTGTCTCCTATCTCACCGAAACAGTGCTGCTCCTTTACAGTAAAATCTGTTAATCAGGACACTCCCACAAGCTGCCCTCAGTGATTGCCAGCACCTCGTTTTCTTCCTCCCCGGGTTCCCCAATAGCACGTGCCTTGGCAACACTTGCATCGAGTGAAGGGTACTGACTGGTGTCTCACTGCATCCCTGAATCTTTACTGATCCCTCCCAGCAATTTCAAGCACGCATGACTTCCCCACAAGTTTCTCTCAAGGATTTCAAAAGCCTTACACTCGTCCCAGGTTCCAGCCGAAGGAATGTGTCTGGCCCACTCATGTTAAAAGTTGTACACTGACTGCTGTGTCACCCGCCTCCATACATCTCTGTAGGTGACCAACTTTGACTTGAAAAAACAGGTGGACGCCTGGTCAATATTAATTTCTAAAGTATTTGAAAAATGTCAGAGGACCAGATCAATCCCACTGTCATGGAAATGCGCAAACATTGTCCCAATATTCAAGAAGGGAGCAAGGGATAACCTGAAACACTACCGCCCAATCGCACTACTTGACACAATCGGAAAGATCTTCGCCTCTTTCATACTGGACCAATTCCAAACTTGGACCAACAATAACAAAATCAACGATCCTTTGCAGTGTGGATTTGTTAAAGCTACAGGAACAACAGCAAACATCCTTCTGCTGAGCATACTCAAGAACAAAGTCTTGGAAGGCAAACCAGAGTATTTATGGGGTTCATAGACCTCGTACAGGGATTTGACCAGGTCAACCACTCCAAACTTTGGAACAAACTCATTTCTTGGAAATGTCCACCACAACTATTGGCGCAAATAAGAGCATTATACTCTGAAACAACAATCCAAGCACGCCTCAGCAGAGCAGGTCAATTAACAAAACCTATTGAAATGGCCCGAGGGGTCAAGCAAGGCTGCCCCCTGGCCCCAGTGTTATACAACGCCTACATTGCCGACTACAAGGGCAGTGAATCTGAAGTCCCAGCTTTCCCTCCAACTTTTGGGTGTGAACCCCTACCGCAATTTATTTACGCAAATGACATTATCATCATTGACCAAACTCAAATAGGCCTCCAAAGAAGAATGAACAACTTGGCCTTGTTCATAAAAGCGAACGATTTGGAAATAAACAACTCCAAAACTAAGATAATGTCTTTCGAACTTGTAAAGAAGAAAAATGAAAATCCAAAGTGGTTTATTGAGGGGGGAAAAGCTAGACACAGTCACCAGTTTCAAACATTTAGGCGTGATCCTTAGCTCAAATAGAAGGGATCTACCAATGCAAGATGCTCTCCAAGAAAAACTGAAATTCCTGATTGCACAGACTAAAGCTGTAAATAGGAAATACAGAAGATTTTCCTTCATTCCGGTCCTGAACTTCTATAAGGCCAAGATCATACCAAGCCTGACATATGGCATAGAAGCAATGCCAAATCTCCCTGAAACCCTAAGTTAGAAGGAACATTTTGGCGGAGGGTCTTGTCACTTCTACAATCAACACCAATATCATCGATTCCGAGGGAGGTAAGCCTTCAATTCCGACTTCGGAGGGCCCGGTATTTCCCCATTCAGGGAACCCGGACGCGGACCATCCCCATTCCCATTCGAGCCCCCATAGAGCTCAATGGGGAGGGAGCTAACAATGGGCCCATCAATAACGGGCGTGTTGTTAGCTCCCTGGTCCCCTCGCGGGACCCGTTAAGGATGTCTGGTAAAACCAGACGTCCAGAGCGCGTCCCGCTAGGGGACCTCGTAATAGGGTGGAATGGGTTTAATGGCGCCGGCACCTTTACTGGCGCCATTAAACCCATTCTGCCACGGTCCTAATGAGGCCCAATGTCTATGGGTCATGATTTTATGTGGATGCTATGCTACCTTGTTTGGGCACTTTGCGCGGTAGGAAGGAAAGGAGAATAGAATAATTGGCTCCACCCAATTAACTATAACTGTCTTTTCTGCAATCCATCTAAACGGAAGGAAAGAACAATTCTGCACCTCATGGAATGAAAGATTTGGTGTTTAAATAATGGTTGTCCAACTCCAGGCCTCGGGGGATAGATTCATGGCATGTTTTCAGGAGAACGCTCTGTAATATTCATGAAATACATTTGCATACAATGATTATTAATGTATGCAAATATTTCCCCATGAATATTAATGAGGGGTATTCTGAAAACCCGTCAAGATTGCGACCCTCAAGGCCTGGAGTTGGACAACCTCCTAGAGAGGTCTCATCATTTGCTATTTATTCCAGTGTGGCAATGTACACAGCACATATATTTCTTAGACTAGAAAGGCACCTTTTTTGTCAGCCTCTAAAAAAAATCCTTAACATGCCTTTCTCCTTAACACCATAGCCATAGCACACAAACACACACTTGCACAGACACAAAGAACAGACTTGTATTAACTGCAACGGGGGTACTCATTTTATCAACCCCTAGAGATAAATATCTATGTTACTTTTACTGTAGGTACTTTGACAGTCTCATCCTGCACATTTTAAGGTCATTTCAACAGCATGTGCCCAAGTCCACTGAGCTATCCAAATAGCTTCCCTTGACTAGTGCACGGTGCTCACCTCTAAGAATATGATCCTCGAGAAAGGGTCTCAATACATGATGGTAGATGTCACCATTTAAATGAACTGAGCCTATTTCACATAGAGGTGCATGCTGAGGGTACAAGGAGCAACGTTGCCAACACAACCTGCCTCAACACCTCCTTGCACACAAGGGCCATCAGCCATTAAGGGGGGAACGATCCACAACCAGTCTCGTGGCATATATAAGCATCAGTGTGGGCCATACACGCACATATGCGTTGGTCCCCAGAACTAAAATGGGCGCAGGGCTGGGAACAACCTTCCATGATCCATCCACCAGAAAATGTGGGTCCACATTTCTGGTGAAGAGTCTGAAAGGACCTGTGGCATCGATACAGCGTTTACATGTCCAACCTGTGACTGTGGTGGGACAACGTTATGGAAATGCTCATGCTCTGCATCTAGGAGCTTCTCTCCAGAGGGTGGGAACTGCAGGCAGAGGTCCAGCCTTGGAGACAAGGGAAGACCAAGCTCATGGAAAGCGCAGCGTGAATTAGAGAGGCACGCTGGGATGTGCCTGCCGTGTGACTGCGGATAAGACACACCTGCCTGTGTACACAGTGAAAAATGGAGCACTC
Source organism: Ambystoma mexicanum (assembly GCF_040938575.1). Classification (NCBI taxonomy): domain Eukaryota; kingdom Metazoa; phylum Chordata; class Amphibia; order Caudata; family Ambystomatidae; genus Ambystoma; species Ambystoma mexicanum. Next base: position 1,159,971,235 of record NC_090928.1, on the reverse strand, counting down.
CCATGAAGACTGGCAATCAGTGTCCTGTGCATTACACACAGGATCAGCTGAATTTCAGTAGCAATTCCAAAGCAAAACTGCATTGGCATATCTTCAAACGCTTTTCATCCCTTTTCCACAGCGTGCACATTTGATTTTCATTGACAACATCAATAATTGAACTTTTTAGGAATTCAAGGTCTCTGATTCAGCACAGCGTTTCGGATATACAAACCTAATTCATGTTGTCTAGTTCAATATAACATGACGACATAGCACAGAAGAAAACTAGCTCAAAAACTAGTTACAGAGTGATAGGCTGAGTAGTGTGGGTTCCCCCCAAGGTCTTGCCCCTGTTGAGCTGTGCCCTGACCCAGAAATGATGAAGCGTGCACGGCTCTGTTTGCGTGGAAAAATTAGTGGCCGTAGGCCTTTTTATTTACATACAATAATGGCACTGTACACTGGTTATGACAACTGTACAGTAGCTGAACACTTTTTGGGCCCTCGTGTCCAGGGGTTGGGATGCCCCCCTTCCTTTAGCCTCCCTTTCGTTGTCCTGTGGCATCCTTTCCTGGACACGTGCCGCCGCCTACGACTTTTTCCTCTACCGTGTACCGTGAAAAAGTACTCGGCGTTCCTGCTCCGGCTTCCTCTTTTCTTTTTTGTAGGGCGGGTTGGGTGGCAAAACGAATCCTTTACCGCCTTATCCAGGCCCTGGGAGCTTACCCGAGTGAGGTGAGCTCCTAACCTGGTTGAGCCTTGGTCCTGCTTCTCTGGGGTATTTGTACCCCTTCCACCTTTGTTGTGCTGATTGCGGGCCGTTGGTGCTCCTTCCTGTCCTCCCCACCCCCCTTTGTTACTTTTCTCACCTTGCCTCTATCTTTTTGTGTGTCTCTTTGCGCGCCGCGGGTGGGGGCGCCGCCTGGCTGCCCCTCCCTTTTTCTTTCCTGCTTGTTGTGTTCCCCCACCCTGCGCCTAACCCCCCAGGCCCTCTATCGTGCCGCACTTCGTGCAGCACGGGGCCTGGGGCATAGGCTGAGTAGTGTGGGTTCCCCCCAAGGTCTTGCCCCTGTTGAGCTGTGCCCTGACCCAGAAATGATGAAGCGTGCACGGCTCTGTTTGCGTGGAAAAATTAGTGGCCGTAGGCCTTTTTATTTACATACAATAATGGCACTGTACACTGGTTATGACAACTGTACAGTAGCTGAACACTTTTTGGGCCCTCATGTCCAGGGGTTGGGATGCCCCCCTTCCTTTAGCCTCCCTTTCGTTGTCCTGTGGCATCCTTTCCTGGACACGTGCCGCCACGCCTGAGGGGTTGCTTGTCTAAACCGCTCAGGTCCCCCCAAAACAGTGACCCTGCTGCTCTACCTATTTGCAACCCTGTGCCGCTGGCGCTGAAAAAATGTTGTCCGCAACTCTGCCCCAGCCTTGATCTGCCCAACCCTTTGTTGGATAAGTGCACCCCGTCCTGATGGAACCACTCGGGGTCATTTTGAGACAGCCCATGTTTTATGAAGTGTAACCCCGTGCTCCTACAATATTTCCCTACAGCTTTGTTTAGCTCTTTCGTGCCGTTTCAATGGCCTGCCGTCAGCGTGCCCCATACCAAATTCTGCGGGTAATTATTTCGGACCTGAAAATTTCGGTATTCCACCGACATTGGGCTGTTGCCCTTAATGACTCGCATATGCTGCGCGTCAGCCCGCCCCTATTGGTCTACTAACCTTGCTTCTTGCCTGGCCCTCCCCCTCTATCGTGTTGCGGGCCATTGGTTCCCCTGCCCTGAAAAAACCCCATGGTATGACTCGGCCCAGCTTTTCTTTCTCCCTTTGGCCAATGCCTCTTCCCAACATTCACCCCTTTTTGCCGAAATTACGCCCCCATCTTGCGCTCCTGTTTCCACCACTGCATTTATTACCTGCTTCTCGTACTGCTTACCTGTTTTGTACATTAGGGCGTTCCTTGCTCGCTTGTTTATGACCCGTCCTGTATCCTCTTTCCCTTTTGAGTTAACCTTTGTAGTCAACCGTACTTTCCTTTCCAGGTTTTTAATGAACTTTTCTTTTTCCTTTTGGCCAATGCCTCTTCCAAATCTTCACACACTTTCTCTGCCGCACTTAGTTTTTTTTTTTTTTTTTTTTACATTGCACTCCCCTGCGTTCCTGCTTTTCTTTTTAGCGTTAACCTTGTAGTTAACCGTTCTTATCATTCTAGAGCTTTTCGTGGACATTTCCACTTTTCCTTTTCCCTTTGGCCAATGCCTTTACCAAGCATTCACACCTTTTCTCAGCCGAAGATAATATTTTTTTTTTTTTTTTTTCTTCTTCTTTTTCTTTTTGAGTTAACCTTATAGTCAACCATTCTTCCCTTTTCAGAGTTTTTGATGGGACCCATGCCTTCTTTGGCGTGGGCGTTTTCTCCTTTTTGGTGCCCGGCCTTAGTTCCCTGTACCTCTCGCCACTGAAAATGCGCCAAGGTGACAGCTACCGTTTTAATACAACTGGGCATGATGCACCCCCTTTACTCGACCCGTGCACCACTGCCATGTTATCCGACTGCACCTTATTCCGCACCTCTCCCGCTGCACATAATGCTACCCACCTGAGAAACCAATCCCCGCCTGCATGTTATTCCTAGCTCGTGTATCCTCCTGCCCTGCTTTTGGTCATTTCTCCGTGCATCACTCTCACCCTAGTGTTGTGCCGACGCCATGTCCCCTAATGCTTCTTTAAAAAACCACTTTGCCTCGTTCTATGACCCTTCCCGCCGTATTCAGCTTTTCCGCAAATGCTTGCAGTTCTGTCCCGGTGGCCTTGTGCCTCCCTTTTAGCAGACTGCCCCCTGCCGGACTGAACCTCCCCTCTGTCCATGTGCCATGAGCTGGCACGCCGCATATGTAGACATATGCCCCTGAAGTACTCCTCCTCCCCTTGCATACCTAGCCATTTCTGTGCTTCCTTTTTCCTTATCAACTCTTCTTTTAATACGTTAAATATGTCAGGTTAAAAAAGTCCCATCCCATATCCGTAAAGCAACCCATTTCTCATCTAAACTCGTGCTCCTCTTCATTCCATGCATCCCCCCCGCATGCCTTGTATACTTTTAACGCCCTCTGCTGATATGCTACCCATGCTGTCCCGTCCTCTGGGTATTTCTGTAATATAATGGTGGGCATTTGTCTGGAAGGCAGTCATCCAGCTGTCGAAGCTCTTTACTACTGTTGCCCTCCTCAGTACACCTTCCTGCCACTGGTACTGCTGTTGCTCCTATGGGTCCTATTGGCTGTGGATTGGTACTTTGCGGTACCCCTCCTGCGTTTGGCACTATTGGTGCCCCCTGCAGTGTTGGGGCCGGAGTCCCTCTGGGTTCCGACCCTGCCTCCCCCTCCTTGTTTACGACACCTTTCCATTTATCCCTTGCCTTCCAATGGTCCCCTTCCTCATTATCGCTGCTCTCTGTTTCGGATGATGAATATTTGTAATCACTTCTGTCATCGTTTTGGCAGTATTGCTTTCTATAATATCCTCCCGCACTTTGCTCGCTGGTGTCCCATTTCTCCTTTACAACCTTAAATACGTACATGTTGAAGTTTTCCTCATTCCAACCTAAATCTGGGAAGCAAACCATTTCTTTCTTAAAATTCGTGGTCCTATTCTTTCCTTACTTTCCCCCCCCTAACTGCTTTGTACCTTCAATACTCTCTGCTGGCATTTCACCAACGGTACCCCGTCCTCTGGGTATTTTTGCAGTGTAATAGTGGACATTATTTGAAAAACCGTCCTCCATTTAAAAAACTCTTTGGTACCTTAATAAGCCTTACTCATCCTCCCTCTATTGATGCATTCTGTCCTCTCTTTTGGCATTCTGGCAGGGCAAGTCTGATGTTCTACCGACTGAGCTATCCGGGCCCTTCAAAGCAATATCTATAAACTCTTTTCTCCCTATTTTCTCCTTTACCTTCTCCCTAACGTGCCATGACTGTGCCTTCATGGACCGGCCTTGGGTGTCCTTACCAACCGTGGGCCTACCATGCTGGGTCACCCTCCTTTCCTGCTGTGCCAGTGAGTGGCCCTGCTGGGACTATGACTGTCCCTTGTATTGGTACATGGGTGAACCCTGACCTCGCTGTCCCGTTACTCCCTTTACCACCCCCTTGTGCCGTCGGGGATATGTTTGCTCTGCCACCCTCTCTACTCCGAAAATTCTGCTTCCTTGATCTCCTTTAAGGACCGACCCTGCGCATTCTTGCCTATCTTTGGTCTGCCATATTTAGTCATTACTGAGGTAGGCTCTGTTATTTCACTACGAGCGGCTCTGTCGTAGTTACTGCTGCATTGGCAGGTGACCCCTGGGGACCCGTATTTTGTGGAAGCCCTTGTGGTATTGGGTCCCCGCTGTCTGTTGGCCCCTGACCTCCTGCCCCCTGACCTACCCCTGCCTTATCCACTTTCTGCTTTCCTTTACTTATTCCCCCTTTTGTTTTCCCCCATGCCTGCAGGTGATCCCTCTCTTCATCTTCACTACTATTTGTCTCCGATGCCACATTTTTGTACTCCTTCCTTCTCCCTTTGTTGGCTCTGGGCGACTTACCCTGAGCCGTGATACCTGCATTTAACACTTTCACCATTTTTGTTAATATTCTTATTCAATTTTACGATACCTTTCGTGGTTCCTTTCTTCTGTTTTATCTTTTGGGGTCTTGTGGCTCCCTTGCGATCTCTCTTAACCTCTTTTGGCCTTGTGTTACTGCAGCTTCTTCGTCGTTGCCAGCGGATTCCTCAAGCAGCAGAGGCGACATTGCCCTAGCCCTTTCTTCCGACTGTACCACCTTCATTACCCACTGCGCTCCATGTTCCTTCTCAGCCTTTTTTGGCCCATGCACTGAATTCCTGTGCTCTTCTTGCTCTTTCTTCTTGTGGCTCCCTTGAGATCTCTCTTAACCTCTTTTGGCCTTGGGGTACCGCCGCTTCTTCATCGCTGTCTGTGGAATCCTCCAGCAGCAGGGGCGACATTGCCCTAGCCCTTTCCTCCTTCTGCATCACATCCAAGACCCATTTAGCTCCATAGTCTTTCTCTGCCTTTTTGGCCCATGCGCTGAACTCCTGCGCTCTTCTTAGTTTTTCCTCCATTCCTCTCCTTTTCTTGCTTTGCCCGTGTTACAGCAACTGGCTTGGCCAAAACAAATCAAACTGCCATTGCTTGAGGGGTGCTTTTCCCGATCCGGAAGAGTGGCAGGCTGAGATTGCCCCTGCCGGGCTTCGAACCTGTGTTCGCCGGCTCTGCCGAAATGTACGACTCGAGCCTTCGCTCCCTGTGCCACCTGCCCCTCGTTGACCTCCGCCCTTTTTCCTTGCTCTTTCGGCGCTTGGCGGTGTGTGCTGCCACTTTAAGGCCCCCTCCTGTATGCCTTTAGTCCCGCCTCCGATGCGTGACGTCGTCCTCCGTACCTTCCGCGGTCGCTTGCTTCCTCCTCTTCGGTTCTCCTGTCCCGCAATGCGCTTTCCCGGCTTCTCCTGCCCGCCTCTGAGCTGTGACGTTGTCCTCCGGCTCTTCCGCGGGCACCTACTTCCTCTTCCCTGTCTCTCCTCGCCGGCGATGGCGGGACCGCTTCTCCCGGCTTCTCCTGCTTCCGACTACCGCCTCCGCTGCAGTCTCTCCTAGCCGGCGATGGCGGGACCGCTTGTCACGGCTTCTCCTGCTTCTGACCGCCGCCTCCGCTGCAGTCTCTCCTAACCGGCGATGGCGTGACCACTTCTCACGGCTTCTTCTGCTTCCGACCGCCGCCTTCGCTGCAGTCTCTCCTAGCCGGCGATGGCGTGACCGCTTGTCACGGCTTCTCCTGCTTCTGACCGCCGCCTCCGCTGCAGTCTCTCCTAACCGGCGATGGCGTGACCACTTCTCACGGCTTCTCCTGCTTCCGACCGCCGCCTTCGCTGCAGTCTCTCCTAGCCGGCGATGGCGTGGCCACTTCTCACGGCTTCTTCTGCTTCCGACCGCCGCCTTCGCTGCAGTCTCTCCTAGCCGGCGATGGCGTGACCGCTTGTCACGGCTTCTCCTGCTTCTGACCGCCGCCTCCGCTGCAGACTCTCCTAACCGGCGATGGCGTGACCACTTCTCACGGCTTCTCCTGCTTCCGACCGCCGCCTTCGCTGCAGTCTCTCCTAGCCGGCGATGGCGTGACCGCTTGTCACGGCTTCTCCTGCTTCTGACCGCCGCCTCCGCTGCAGTCTCTCCTAACCGGCGATGGCGTGACCACTTCTCACGGCTTCTCCTGCTTCCGACCGCCGCCTCCGCTGCAGTCTCTCCTAACCGGCGATGGCGTGACCACTTCTCCCGGCTTCTCCTGCTTCCGACCGCCGCCTCCGCTGCAGTCTCTCCTAGCCGGCGATGGCGTGACCGCTTGTCACGGCTTCTCCTGCTTCCGACCGCCGCTGCACTGGATCTCCCCGATGTTGTTGTGGCGGTCTTCTTGCTTCGCGGTCCCGTTCCTCGACCCGACGAGGTGAGTCTTGCTCTACCGGCGGTCTCTTTTTCAATTAAGCCCGTAGAGGCAAAACCGAGAGGGAGAAACCAACACCACGCCGCTTAAGCCCGCAGAGGCGAAAGCGAACAAGAAAAAACGAATCCTTTACCGCCTTATCCAGGCCCTGGGAGCTTACCCGAGTGAGGTGAGCTCCTAACCTGGTTGTGCCTTGGTCCTGCTTCTCTGGGGTATTTGTACCCCTTCCACCTTTGTTGTGCTGATTGCGGGCCGTTGGTGCTCCTTCCTGTCCTCCCCACCCCCCTTTGTTACTTTTCTCACCTTGCCTCTATCTTTTTGTGTGTCTCTTTGCGCGCCGCGGGTGGGGGCGCCGCCTGGCTGCCCCTCCCTTTTTCTTTCCTGCTTGTTGTGTTCCCCCACCCTGCGCCTAACCCCCCAGGCCCTCTATCGTGCCGCACTTCGTGCAGCACGGGGCCTGGGGCAAACAGTTCACAGGCAAACAGTTTACAGCGTCCAATGTAACCAATGCACTGTGGCGTTCAATTGCACCTGGGAGAAAGCAAAGGCGTGTCTCTCCATGTCTCCTCGTGCAACAGGGCGAAACTAAACACGTGTTACCACATGTGAATAATTAATACGAGACAAATATGGAACAACAAAATAAAACGAAATGGCAAAACACGCACTGAAGGAAATTCTAAAATAACAAAACACGCGCTGAGTCCATGTCCCTTCAAGTTAAACCACCATTGCGTGAGCCCATGTACGGTCCCCTGCCATATGTGAGGAGAGTAGCACCTCAAACGTTGCTGAGGAAAGAGTGACACGTCATCACTGGTATGTATACTTCTATTTCATGGAGGGAATTGTAGCACTTTTCCTCTTAACTTGATTTTAATTGGCTTACTTTGCCGTCGATTCTGATTCAATAGGCTCTTGAATTTGCAGTATTTGCAGCAGGAACGTGTGTATAGTTTAAATAAGTACCAGCAATATCTCCATTTGCCACCATATTACGTCACCGTTAAAATAATTTTGTTTTGAAAAAAACAAAAGCATCGGCCTGCTGCTACCTTATGCACTTGAAAACCGCAGGGAAACAGGCCCTGCTCTATTTGCGGCCGTTCCCCATCATTCTGCGGGCACCCTTATTCATATGTCTGTCACATCAACGTCGAACGCATCCCAGTTCCTCGAACCACTGAGAAGGAACGTCAATGACGCGGACGCGCCTCCGACCTTTCCTGCGTCTTTGACGGAGCTTCGGCCTCGCGGGGCCCGGCAGGAAAGAGGCCCGCGGCGGAGCGCAGTGACTAGTGACGGGGGCGCTTTAGATGCGGATGGACTCGGGCTGCCTGACCAGCAAATCATGCCAAGAAAGCCGCGCAGCAACGGCGGGATTCACATATCGGAACATTAGGTCAGAATCACCCAGCTGCAGTCTCCTGTCTGGCAAATGTGGCCATTTTCAAGAGCAAGCAGATTTCACCCCTGGGAGATCTGCTCTAGAAATCTCGCTGCTTTCGCAGAAATGTAAAACAGAACACTTCTTGTGGTTCAAAGTCTCTCTCTCTCTCCACCCCTCTCTTTCTCTAACCGTTCCTCACTTCCCTTTTCTGTTATCTGTAAATCTAGAAGCCATTTTCTGTATATTACGGGAGGATAGCTCAGCGGCAACGTGCTTGCCTCGGAAACAAAAAGACACAGAGCAACACAGGTTCAATCCCGTGTTATAAATAACCTATCATATTATATATTTTGATATGTGTCTATAGATGTATAATATGAACCAGTGTACACACAACACCCCAATGTGAGCTAGTGAAACGTGATCTGTTTGCAAGAGACAAGTGGTAAGAGTGCTAGGTTGCAGGTTGTTTTGACTTATAAGACCTGATTTCTCTTTCTCCTGTCTAGCCGACCCTCCCTTTAAGATTTCCTACCACTTACACTACACACACATACACACACCATAACTGGCCACCACAGGCCTAGCCCTTAGCACATCAACACTAACTGAACCATGACTAGCTCTGTCTTTCACACTATCACGCTCTCCCCAACCAGACCCAAAGCACTGTAGTGTATTATATCTTGAGCTCTTGCCTATTGATAACATACTCCCCCATCATCACCACAGGTCTTTTCATCTGCCTCTCTTTCACGCTACCCTTAGCCGCCTCCTCCTCCTTGCTCATCCCTGACTGTCCACTATTCAGTCGTAGTGTGCTGCAAATGACCTCTGCCTCAATGCCAGTAAGACTGAGGTCATCCTCATTGGGACCCCTGCTCCTGCTTTCCCACTCACACTGGCCGGCCTCCCATGCCCTGCGCCCTCACCGACCAATGAGGCAACAAATCTAGAGGTCATCTTTGACTCCCCTCTCTCCTTCTCTTCTCACATCTCAGAAATCTCCAAAAAGTCCCACTACCAACTGTACCTCCGCAGAGGTATTCTGCCTTTTCTCACTTTCCCCCAGAGGCTCACCACCCACGGAGCTCTTGTTCTCTCTCGGCTGGACTACTGCAACAGCCTCTTTCTCAATCTTCCTACTTCTACTCTCCGTCCTCTACAACCTATCCAGACCAGAACCACTTAAAGACTTATCCTTCACCTCAAGCCCAAAGGACCGCATCTCTCTGGCGCTGAAATCCCTCCATTGGCTCCCGGTGGCTGCAAGGATCAAGTTCAAGACCCTCTGCATCATCCACACGTCTTTCTGGGGATGGAGACCACAGTACATCAAACTCTCTCTTCCTAAGTATCTTCCTTCTCGAGCCCTCCGCTCATCCACCTCCAACTCTCTGAGGGTCAGATGTTTCTCCAGGCAGAGAGTCTGGGGCAGATCTCTGTCCACATCTGAGGCCTCCCCCTGGAACAGCCTCCCTGCCTCTCTCAAACTTGAGCAGGACCACCTAAGGGTCCAGAAGCAACTCAAGACCTTCCTTGGCTTCCACTTTCTCTCTCTCCCCTGCTGATGCTCCTGTCTGCTCTGTTAACTGATTACCTTTCCACCCACTCAACCTCATGGGCACCAGGCTCCTGCATGACCAGTTGCCTCATGCACTGCCTCCGGCCCTCCCACACCATTAGGGACAGTATCTGCAACCCTACAGTCTCCCTGCCCTTACCTCTGCACTTACATGAGCCATCCACTGGAAGCACTTACCAGGTTTTTCATCACTGCACTCTCGCACCAGCAGTGCCCCCGGTACTTCTCCTCTTCCCTCACACTTCCACGATCTGAATGACACAAGGACTAGTAAGATTGTTTGTTTTGTCCTCCCCATGTCTACCCTTCCTGTCTTGTCATGTCTAGAAACACTTGCGTACCGGTGCATAATAAATGACTTATCATATCATATATCATATCTTCAGTCACACCTCCACCTACTTCCTTGGGTCTCCGGGTTGCCGGGCACTCGCTCTATGCGCAAGGGTTGATGGGTTGAGAGCAGCAGGTGCATGAACAGTTGCCGCAGGATCTCTCCTCCCTCCTTGCAGGACATGCTGCCTTGTCTTCTCCTGCCCTTTTAGCCTATTAGGGGTTCATTCTCCACTTTCCACCTCGGACTCGGACTAAGGCACTTGCCACCCGTGGAGGTCGCCTCGACGCCGTGATTTCCAGAGAGAACCCCCCACTCTCTTGATGGGCACATGCGTCCCCCGCTCTGTGGTGCCGGGCCCCAAAACCAGGGCCAGGTGTCAGGCCACCTCTTCTCCTCCTTCCACCGCTGATTCAATTCTTGTCAGTCACCATATACATACACATTTTTATAATTTGGATGTATTTTCTGTGGCAACTATGTTGACTGATAATCCTAATTGTACAATACATCTTTTTTTTTTAAAATAGGTGTTATTGGCGGCAACTAAATCCTCACTTTCCAATTTACTTTACCCAAATCTCGGGGTAAAGTCTTAGGAGGATAGCTCAGTGGCAACGTGCTCACCTTGGAAACAAGACAACATGGAGCACCAGAGGTTCAATCTACGGGTCCGCACTTAGAAATCTCTCAGTATTAAGCGTGTTATAAATAACCAATCATATCATGTCAAATAGTCACATTTTAAAACTATCACTGTGGCTGCAATCATGGGCAATTTGGTATTCTTTTTGTCTCAAGTTCAACACGTACATTTTCATGTGGAAGTATTCCTTTGAATGAGTCCTGGTCCGCTTGTACACCTAAAATAATTGTTTACTTCCCACACACATGTCTGGCTTCATAATAGAAGGGGGTGTTGTAGTATCTCCTGGATGTTTGGGGACAATGTAGGAATATATCCATACAGAACTGCAGAATAAATTACATTATAATTTGTGCAGACCTCCCTCAAGCTCTATAATGAATACAGATTTGTTAGTCACAATTGAGAACCCCAGGGAAATGGTCCTTACTGAAAAATGACTGCCTTTCCTCTTTCTATAAAAATGAAGACATAAAAAACCCACATTGTAAGTGTGGATGGGTAGAATAACGTGGTACCGTCTCCAAAGAGTAAGTCATTTAGCTGTCACCAGCTGCAACGGTGTACCTGATACCCACCCAAGAAAACGTATAAATCCACATTTTAACACCTTTCCAGAGATTGTGAACATAGTCATTAGTTGTACACTTATCGCTCAAGGTGTTACCAAATTCCTGGGATTTGAAGATTGTGCCATGAGGTGTTTTCACACTTTTTTTGTACTACCAGGGGTTATGTGATGTGACTTCATGTGTTGACAGCAGGGGTATTTAGAAGCCTACTATCTGTTGGGGAAGACTTTTAAGCCCTAATACGGAAAAGAGATGTACATTGTGCATAGTGTATTAGGCCCTAATGCGGTAAACGTGAAAGACGATGTTGCCACTAAAACATGGGATTCATTGTAGTTGGACGATTGGAATCTTGCTTTCTATTCACAGATTACAGTTACAGTAGGTAGTAAAACTGTTCGTAGAATGGACAATGTATTGCACAATGTAGCATTTGAAGCACTTGGAGGCACAAAGCGGGAAGCTTTGCACACATGCGAAAAAGTAAAAACTTAGGGAGACACAGTAATTCTTAACATTGTACATGTGGGGGTTTGACAAAGGCGCAATATGTATAAACATTATAGTATATGGAAACATTGTGGAATGCGCAAGGGTTTTTCACTCAGTTTAAAAATCAACGTAAGTTGCAGAATTTATCGGTTTGCAGGGAATGAGAATTTCGACTGTCCCAGAAGGCAGCATGATCAAGGTAATGGTAGGGGGATGAAGCAAACCGCATATGGTAGGTTGTGATAATATTGTAGACGAGAGAAGGATACAAAAAATGTGTTCAGAGTCTTTATGGTCTGATTGAGTTGTAGATACAAGAGGCAATTTCCTTGGATGCACGTCAGTTATTGCATGGCAGGGGAAGGGAGCGGTAGTTAATAAACCACATGCTGTCTTTATGTGGTCCAGAGGAGATAAGCAGGTTGTGGGTTAAAGATTATATGGTTTGAGATGGCAGTCACAAGAAAGGCCATGTGAAGTAATGACAGAAAAATAATACAAAAACACCACCAGGTTTGCATTTTATTGTAGTTTCAAAGGCACAGAAGCCCTGTACAATCACCATCTGAGTTAATGCGTATCGGTCACATGGTATGAATAATAATAAACATTGTTATTTATGAACAATATATGTATCATATGGAGATACATCATGTCTGACGTTGGAAGAAGATGGCATCATAAATCAACCTTTCAATATAAAATATAATGACATCAACATTATTATTAGTACTTCATAAGTAAATATTTACGATTTTACGATCTTTAACATATCGAATCAAATTGATGAAGGTTGGAATGTTTTTCGGGATTAAAACAAACAAAAAGATCATAAATCCTATTGTATCATATAAATCATACACATTTATTTGATACTTTAAAACACCATTTAAGACATTTCATTATCTGATTATAATCGCATTCAGTACGAACATTTAAACCACATATTCTGTGTCTTCCAAATTCAACTCTAAGAGGAATTAAAAAGTTAAAGTTTGAACCGCTTGCCAAGTAGCACTAAAAATTCCAATCCAAAATACATCAACGTTTAATATTCTATAGTTTTCAAACATGACTTTAAAATGCTTGCGTCGTATCGCATTCTGCGCCGGACAGACTGAAAGTAAGTGTTATAGAGTTTCTTCATATTCTGGCAGTTTCCAAAACCGGCAAATATTCTCGTGCTTCTTTATTTGACCACGTCTACATAGAATTTTGCGTGTATGCCATAGGTTGAGTCTAAATCTGAGAAAAAGGTTTTGAAAGTGGGGTGATGGAAATTAGCTAGGCAACAGGCCATGTTTCTCACTTTTTTATAACCAAAAAGTGCAATGCTATAATCTTTATAGGTGGGACATTGTTCTAGAGTGCAAATCCAATCTCGGTGATATAACTTCAGTTGCACACGTTTAGGATTTGTTATTAATAAATCAACAGTAATATCTGCCTCCAACAATAGGTTAATCATGAAGCTGTACTTTGATTTTGGAAGCATACTGGCACATCCCATAGAATCGCTTCAATAACTCCTGTGGGTTTGAAGAGATGATACTGGAGAACACTTAAACGTGTAGAAGCGAGTTTTAAGCTTTGCATTTATGACCCTATGCCTGATGAAGGGTGGGTAATAAAGGGGTTCCCATTCAAAAACACCCTAACCACTAAGCACAGTACAAGATGCAAGTATATTTCAGCTAGCCCTAGAATGGTGGGAATGTGTATAGTGCACTGCATGAGTAATATTTTAACATGTACTTGTATTGCGCTGTGAGGTGAAGCATGCATTCATTTTTTTTTTAAAATAAAGATTACACCAACAAATGGAAAAGTCTTGAACATGTTGCCTGGAGGCATTAACGCATGGTACTAACTGTGCCCTTCTCTGAATCCGGCCTGCACCATGAGTAACTTACCATCGGGCACTTGAGGAGCAAGTCTAAACATCATCGTGCAAATACTGGACTGGCAACTCTTCACAACATCTCAGCTGTTTCAACTTCAAGCGCTGGTGGGCCACAGAACTGTCAGACACTGCTTCCTGATTCCTGCAACAGGGCTCGGAGTGGGTGGACTCAGTCTACTACTCCCTCATACTTCCCAGATATGTGGGCATGCTCCTGATGACCTCATCAAAGGATAATACATGTAATATCCTTCAAGTCTTCTCATCCTTTACAATGGCCTTTAGAAAAGCAAACGTCCTGTCAAAATGATTCAAAGCTTATGATCCCAGATCAGCACATTCATGGCAAATATTAGTGAGCTTTGAAATGTTAGTATAGCTTTTAGATATGTTATAGTTGTTTATATTGCCCTCTTAGTAGAAACAATTGATATGCGTCTGATGTTTGATATTCTAGATTAAGGCAGCGGCCATTTCAGAAGGTTGCTGAGCAACATGTTATGTCTGGGAGCAACATCCATGTCCATCAATGGAAGAAGGGTCTTTAGCCAGTAAGATAGCTCACTGGGTTGAACACACATTGCTGTGGTATGTGTTTGATTTGAAGGTCGCAGGTCCAAATCCTGGCATTGTTGACTAAGCCTTTCATCCATCCGAGGTCGATAAAGGGCGTTCCAATTATGATTGGGTATTAATCATGTTTGCTTAAAAGCCTTATATAAATAAATACCAAGTTATTATTGCCCAATTGCTAATGAACCCAGGCAAGATCTAAGATGCATTTAGCTCAATATAGATTTTAGAGGTGCAGAGCTTTAGTAAAATTGATTAAGGGGCATTGAAAAAATGTGTGCTAGCCAACTATTGCTTAATTACATAGTATATAAACAACAAGGTTGCATTTATAAGGTAAACATTTTTATGGTAACCTTGGTTATGACCTTCAATGTAAAAGTGGATGGTTTTTGCATAGAAACTGAAAACATGTGTCTTTGTGTTAGCCTTCTCCGTTCCAACTCTAGGAGCTGGCCAGATCAGATGTTCTCTTGCCTGAGACTCTGTATTGGAGCACTTTCACTTCTGATTTACACCCATTGTATCCACTCTGGTTGGCTGGTGAGGAGGACTTTCAGGGTTGATCTTTGAGTGCCCTGCTGTACACTTTGCTGGCTTTCAACATGAAATATTCCCTCCCTGGTTCTCAGTCTTCGGAGGTGGCCTTACTTTGGCGAACGTGTTGTACAAGCACAAAGCATAACATAGGGCCCCATTGCGAGTACAGCGGTAGGGGCTTAACGGCACCAGTAACAATGCCGGTGCCGTTAACCCCCTACCGCCGCATTCCGAGGTCCCTTAGCGGGTCCCACTAGGGCCGGCTGGTTTTACCAGCCACCCTTAGCGGGACCCGCTAAGGGACCAGGGAGCTAATATTGGGGCCGCTATTTGCGGCCCGTTATTAGCTCCTTCTCCATTCCCATTGAGCCCTATGGGGGCTCGAATGGGAATGGGGAATCGTTTTCAGAATGGGGATTTACCGGGTCCTCCAAGGTTGGAATGACCCGGTAAGTCCCCATTCCGAATACCCGGACCCGGCACGGGTTTGAAGACAGCCATGGTGCTAATATCACCATGGCTGCCTCCAAACTCGTAATGAGGACCATAGGCGTATGGCAACAGTCAAAGCATAATAACACATCCCATAACATAAGTGAAGGCTGCCAGGCTGCAGCTGGGGTACATACATCTAGCCCTTCCTTTCTTCCGTGCCATGTTTGCCACCCACCATGTCCACCGTTCATGCAGTTACATTTACATAGAATGCACTGGGAGCTCAATGTATATTTTTCTCACTATTTATGTCTACCTTGTTCGATTGCTCCCACGTTAGGCACCACCCCGTCTCACGAAACCATGTGTCCATCACGCTGCCACGTTTTTTTCAATTTTACCACAATATTACTACACTTGTTTGCCGACTCCTTTCCCTTAACATCGCTTCCCAGCAACATTCACATGTGTACACAATCTATCCTGGACTATTCCACTCTTGACTAGTCCCACTGCTGCTACTGATGAAGGCAAGTAATACGGTGCTCGTGAAGAGTGACTAATTCACTTCATTAATTCCTTTGCACACAGAGTCAGACTGACTCCGTGCATTAATGCAGAATGGATTAGCACTCCGCGAAATGAGATATCCAGTGATGTTTGTTTTATTATGTGCCCTCCATGCAGGCAGCTCCACACAGGGAAAGCTCGCCCAGATAGAGGCAACCCGGGCAGGCATCTATTGACAGCTGTGAATGGATTCATTTACAAACAAGCACCTCTTTCTTCGCTAGTGCACAGAGCAAACTTCACAACATGAAATCAACTTCATAAATACTTCAAGTTCCTCTGGCATTCCTACACTCGCTGGCAAATAACCCACCACTGATACACACAGTAACAATACACACACATGATCCTCCTCATTCTTCTTCTTCTTCTTCCTCTTCTTCTTCTTCTTCTTCTTCTTCTTCTTCTTCTTCTTCTTCTTCTTCTTCTTCTTCTTCTTCTTCCTCTTCTTCTTCTTCTTCTTCTTCTTCTTCTTCTTCTTCTTCTTCTTCTTCTTCCTCTTCTTCATGATTGTTAACACTTCTCTTACTGCTACCGCTAATACTAGTACTCGCAATATTAATATTATTATTACTATTATTATTATTTAATATTATTTCCTTTATTTGTGTTCTTATTATTGTCATCGAGTTTGCTAAAAATAATAAGTAGCTGTACCCATCATATTATACACCAACCCGGCTCTCTCTCTCTCTCTCTCTCTCTCTCTCTCTCTCTCTATCTCTATCTCTATCTCTATCTCTCTCTCACTGTCGCTCTCTTTCTTTATCTTCCTCTCTATCTTCCTCTATCTTTATCTCTCTTTCCCTCCACCCTGTCTCACTCTATGGGCCTCATTACGAGGTTGGAGGTAGTCATGGCGCTATTAGCGCCATGACTACCCCCAATACCGGTACGAGTCCGCCCTCGGTCAATGGGGACTTACCAGTCTAGTCAGACCTTTGCAGGACCGGTAAGTCCCCATTGAAAAAGCTATCCCCCATTCCCATTTGAGCCCCCATAGGTCTCAATGGGAAGGGGGAAGGTGCTAATAACGGTACCGCAATTTGTGGTACCGTTATTAGCTCGAAAGTCCCTTAACGGATCCCGTCCATAGCACCTGGTAAAACCAGGCGTTAAGGAAGGGACCCGCTAAGGGTACTCGGAATAGGGTGCAATGGGATTACCGGCACCGGTGTCCTTACCGGTGCCCGGTATCCCTTTGCGCCCACCTCGTAATGAGGCCCTATGTCTCTGTCTCTGTCTTCGGGTCTCTAGTACACATTTGCTAAAGCCAATTCAGCCACTGCCGACATGAACAAAAGATAACTTTATGGGTGTGTGGGGTTAGTGGCCTGTTTCTATATTTATTTTTTGTTGCAAAAACAGATATTCAAAAAATAAAAATAAAATATATTTAATTGTACTAACATTGTAAACAGTCTCCTTATAACATTGCACAATGTTCATTTCCCAGGATCTCGTCCAGTAAATATTTTCTGATGGAAGAATATGAACACGGGCAGTCTGGTGCATTCCGATTGGACGATTTACAAGCACCCCTATCAGAACGGGGAAAAGGCCAGGTAACAGCAGTGAGGCTTCCAGCCCGTATTGAAAAACATCAGAGAGCATTTTGGATACGTAAGAGTGACAACAGATGTTTTATATTTGACTAATATATCTGCAAAATTTGCACTGTTGCTTGAATCAGTGAGTACATTGCGCACAATTGACTTGGTGCTCATTTAATTTATCACGACACACGTCCTTACAATCTAATATTAGTAGAATTGAATCAAATGTATTGGTTGTAATGTGAGGATCGAGGATCGAATGGAACATCAATCACTCCATAGAGATCCAATTTCCCTGCACAGAACTTTAGCCAGTCACACAGCCATCCTAAGAACATTCAATATACACACTTATATTACCCTCTTAAGTGTCAAGGACGAGTATGCTTGTCCTTTTTGCATAGACTTACATAATAGCCTGGCACTCAATATTACTACCACTATGAGGAATAGTATTAGTAATACATATCATTGTTGTGTTATTATTATTATTATGAAAGAGACATTACTAATAATTGTGATAGTATGCCATACAACCTTTACTGATATAATAATAATAATAATAATGATAATAATAATAATAATAATAATAATAATAATAATAATAATAATAATACTGTCATCCAGGGTATCATTATTATTACTAATAATATAATTAGTATTGTTAGTAACACTCATAATAATAAGCATACTACTAGCACTACTACCAGTACCACTACTACTAATAAAAAAAGGGTCCCATTATAAACAATAATATTGACTGCACCAGTCACAATCAATCGATATTCGCAAATCATCATTGCGCAATACACTTAGTCGGAAATACCTATGCAGACCACATCTGTAATGTCTTTATCCTGACACATTCCGATGTAAACACTGCAAAGACTCATCCGTAGGTCCCAGTATGTTGAGCTCCATGGGCCATCTTCTACATCCATGTACACACTTGGCATGCCCCCTGACATCATCTTATAAATAAGTGTCCACTCCCTATTCTTCCTGAAATTCATTCATATCACAATTGTTTTAATACAACTGAGTAAACTAAATATGAATATATATATCGTTTCATGTATTGCAGCAAACACCAATCGGAATTCACCACAAAAAATGTAAAAGGTGTTAGACCGCTTTGATGTTGGAGTACTGGATTTGCCTGATGGAGGGTTCTTGCGTCCATTTCCTAGTATAATATTACGAAACTCAACAGTATAAAAATCGTCAAAAAGAATGCTTACCACAGGGGGGCATTGCCCACGTTCTGAATTGTCTCCACTCACTACATGTTAAGAGGGGATGCAAGTTCATATACTGTCCCCCTCTTTATCATTTCTGTTGAACTTCCCTAGCATGCATAGTACGCCCTGCCGGTGCCACCTTGGTCCTATCCTAGTGCCCACCTTTTCCCATACCCATGCCTTCTCCCATCCCACACCATAACTGAGTTTGCCCTTGGACCAAGTAACCATTTTCCCCCTGTCCCTGTGCCCCAAACCTGAACTTCTTCCTCTCCACTAGGGTTATAGATCAAAGGATCGAATCAAAAGGATCGAAATACAATAGGGGCGAATCAAAAGGACCGAAAACAAAAGGGTCGATTATTGTTTTTTTTTGGGGGTGGGGGGTTCCGCCCCCAAACCTCCTTGACTCGACCCTATTGCAATCGATCCTTTTGGATTCGAACCTTTGACCGGACACCTTACCTTGTCTCTTTGTTCATTTGAACCAGCCAGCACTTCTTTGCCTCCTTATTTGCTATATCAATGCTCCTTCGGTCCATCCCACCATGCACTGTTTTCCTACTACTTCCAGCGCCTCTGAATGGTCTCCATTCCCCTTTATACACCCCAATCCACCTTGTTCATTGTAAGAGGATTCAATTCAGCACTACAGCTAAGTTAACGCCTAGTCTAGAATACTGAATGAAAACCCTTATTGATATATCTTTAGGTCCAGTTCATGCGTTCTGGATGACTACCCCTATATAACACCCCTCTCTTGGAATCCCCCTGACCCCACTGAGCCAAGAAGTAGTTCTGTTTTGCAAGTTTAAAAGGTTTATTTGATAATTTAAAATAGATATATATATCACGCTTTATAATAAATTAATAATTGAATAGCACACTTAATCTGATATGATAATGTTTAACAACAGAGAATCTGGCACTAACACGCTTCTCGATAGTCAATAAGGAGTTGACATGAAATGGATAAGGTAGCACACTGGTAAATAGGTACAGAAGTATAATGTGGTAGAGAATGCTTTATAAGGTTCAAGGAAATGCAAGGTTGAATGAATGAAATGCAGTATAGAAAACAACTTGATATGATTTCAGCAAAACAATGTAATCACTTTTCTCTGGCAATCCCCTTTCCCCCTTGATGCAAGGCAAGGAAATGGAAGGAAAACACACAGTTCTCAGAAATGCAATCAAATGTGATTCAGTTCACCCCAGCAAGCTTAGACTACAGAAGTTTGAAAACACAGGCCCAAATTGCTTTGATATGTGCTGGCAATGAATTAAAAAATATGCTAAAATGCTTTTAATTCCCTTTTCAGAGGTTCAGGGTAAGTGGTATCTAGTTAATATTAGTCCAGGCTCACACTAGCAATGAGGCAGGGATAGTTAGCAGGTTAAACGAATTTCTGGCAAATGGAGAGCAAACAGCAGCAGTTTTTACATGTGAAGAAATTGCAAATCGCGGTAAAATTCGCGGATGCGTGTTCCGCGATTGCGGTAAAACTATAAGGGGTAGGAATGCGGTTCTTGGTACGATTCAAAGCTACGATTCTAAGCTATCAGAGGAAAGTTACTGCAAGTCTCTAGCCCAAACGGTTGCGGAGATATGAGCGATTAAATAACGGTCGTTTTTCAGATTTGAAATTTTAAAGTTCAAAAAGACACGTGCAGCTTGCAACTACGAAATGACAAGTGACAGCTTTGCAAATGACAGGTGACAGTTAGGAGACAGTTCTACTTAGATTAAAATAGGTTGAATTAGATGAATTTAAACTAAGAGATTGGTTCTACACAGTTCAGCTGGGTACTCACACTATATTCTTGAGTGAAATGGGCCTCGCCATGGATCTGGTCAGGGTTTTAAACTGGACTCTGGTCTGGTCTGGTCTGGCCTCTGCACTTCACAGTGATCTGGGTCAGATCTCTCTGCTGGTCTGGGTCTCTCTGGGTACAGCACTGCTTTCTCTCTGGTCTGGTCTCTTAGTACAGCACTGCTTTCTCTCTGGTCTCTTAGTTCTGGATAGATTGAAGTCTCTAGTTTGGCTTTCTGGAGGTTGATGGAGGTAAGTATGGATTTTTCCGGCAGAGCGTCCCGCTGCAGATGGATTTGGAAAGTCTCTATCTGTCCTGTCTGTCTGCTTTTATGTGTTTAGAATGTGGGTGTGTTCTAGCATCACTGACCCTACCTCTCTCTCAGCTTCTAATTGGTCAAACTTCCATTTATCATTTGATTGGGGAATGAACTGTGAGTCAGAGGGATGTCATTTTACAGCCTGCAGAAAGTCCACTCCTCCTGTCAACTTACACACAAATCTAGATTTGAAACAAATACATATTTGCAGAGGTACATATTGTTTTAAAATCATATGCACCCATCATGCATTACAGGAGGTATCCCCTGTTCAAACTCTGCTCTTCCTGGGAGCTTGCATTCAGAACTGGCACATATTTCACTTTTTAACTGATTTTGCAATTTCTGACATGGACCCAACTTTACATACATGTGTGCAGGGAGTAGGGACATTAACTGATGAAGTTTCAGATTTTTAACATGCATACATTTAGAGTTATATCCACTTTTCCGCTGACACCCCCCTGAACACGCCACCGGGTCGAAAAACCTCTTAAAATGTGGGCAGAAAAATCACAAGAATTATGGTGTCATTTATAAAATGTTCACATGTCCGCTCTATGAGTTATTCATCTTTTTAAAGTTATGTTCTGGCTCCAAAGGGGTGTGGTTTCCCAGGTCACATGGTATAGAAACCAGTCTTTCCAGTTTCTGCCAAGCCAGCTTGCTCTCACAGGCAGTGCCCCTCCCAGCTCTTGCCAAGAGGAAGCTACATTTTACGACTGCGGTAATAAAAACCTTTGCCTGAGTGAAGAGGGCTTTGTTCACTCTCCTGCAGAGCACAGATAATTCAATTATCAGATAGATGGCATATCCTTAGTGTGGGCAGCAAAAGGAAGGTTGGCCTGGGAACACAGTGGTGACTCAAGTTTCACTGCTGATGGGGGTAGTTGCCAGGCAGAATCAAGTTCCTTATGCCAGGTTTCAGATAAAATGTCACTTTTTGTTCCCCAGTTCCTGCATTCAAATAAAACTAAACATTTTCACATATGCAGCTAGAAGGCTGATTCTAAGTTTAAAACTATGACATTTAAACAATTGCAACCTATGTGATACTCAAAAGTAGGTCACTCAGTCAATTTAAACATTTTCGATTTTAGTGTCTTTAAATCCAGTGCAACTTAAACTGCTGACTCCATAGCAGTTTTGTTATAAGCATTGTTTTGGGCTCTTCATTTCCCAGATTTTGTAGGCACACAACACTCCATTCTGCCAAATGTCTGCTGGTGTTCAGTAAATATTTTGCACATATTGCAATGTTTGAAATAGGCACTTTGGCTTGCCTTCAGAGAAACACAGGGTGGTTTTAAACTGCCGGCTTTTGGATAGTGGTGAGCACTGGTACTGCACCCATTTTTGGGATTTAAGAAAATGAATTCCCAACAGTTATGGGTTTGCTTTTGGCAATCAGCATTGCCATTCCCAATGGTTTCAGACTACTGTGTGGGTAGTCCAATGGTGGTTTTAGGCAGTGTCCTTCTGTGCCCATAACATCGGCAAAAATGAGTGGCAGCCTATTCTTCATGCATTTCCCTGTGCATTTTCTGGGAAGCTCTGGCCATCATGATGTTTTCCATGTCAGTACTGCACAGTTTTGAGGTACGGCTCGGATGCATGGGTAAATACATCCCACAAGCCCCCCTCTTGCGATGGCCATTCGGTTTCACTGATGGGACTCGCAAGATCTGGGATGTTTCCTCATCTTCTTCCAATAGATGGCACAGTTCAGCATCTTTTCCTCCATCCGGTCGGATCGATCGGTTCTCCTCGCCGGTCCTGATGGGAATATTGGGCGGTACCCCGAGCCCGTTGCGTCTCAGCTCCCGGTCTCCGGATCGTCCTCCTTGGCCCGTCTCAAGGTTTTCTTTCTCCTAGGACGACAAAGGAAGAGCGGCAATACCTATTCATAGACGTGTTTCCACCACCGTTGAGATGGTGGGACAGCATATGCATTTCATCATGACGAAACATTACATTCTTACTTTGATAAAAAAAAACAGTATAACTAAGAGACAGTTTCATGCAAATCACAATATTTTAGAGACTAGATGTGGTGTGTTTTATGATTGGAACTGAATTAGTCTGATACAGTACCCGCTAGGATTCCAGAGGATTCCTCCAGTTGTTGCAGAGTGTGCCTGGGATGGCAACATTTCAACTGGTTTATGTGGACCCACTTGTCTTCCCCCTCTGCCGAACCGCCTTTGGGGATGCGGATCTTGTAGGCCACAGGGGAGATCTTATCGACGGTCTCAAAGGGTCCTTTCCATGTAGGCAAAAATTTGCGCTGCTTGGCCTGGTTCCTTTGGAAGTTGTATAGATAGACCCGGTCTCCCACCTGATATTCCTTCCTGGACGTTTTCAGGTCATAATGGGTCTTCATGCTATCAGCCGATCTTTCTAGATTCCGCTGAGCATAAGCAAAAGCATGTTGGAGGTGTTTCCTTAAATTCTCTACATACTCATGAGTAGTGGAGGCATTTATCAGTGTCTGCTCTTGGGTCCTGTAGAGCAAATGCTGCGGAAGCACCATCTTGCGCCCAGTCATCAACTCAAATGGTGACATTTTGGTTGCAGATGAAGGGGTAGATCTGATGGCCATTAGGACCAGAGGTAATCGGATATCCCAACTTGGCCCAGAATCTGCCACAAACTTCTTTAATATGCTCACAATTGTCCGGTTATATCTCTCTACTGCCCCAGAAGAAGCTGGCCGATAAGCAATATGCAACTTCCTTTTGACCCCCAGTATCTCCCACATCTTTGTCATTACTTCACTGGTGAAGTGGCTACCTCTGTCTGACTCAATCCTTTGAGGTAGACCAAAACGGGAAAAGATGTGGTTAATCATCAAGGCAGCTGCAGTTTCTGCCTTGCAATTTGGGGCTGGGAGACATTCCACCCACTTGGTAAACAAGCATGTCACAGTCAACATGTACTTATTCCCCCTAGCCGAGCGAATCACAGGGCCTACAAAGTCGATTTGTAAATCTGACCATGGCAGTGTCATTCCCCTCTTTTGTAAAGGCGCCCGGTGCGTGAGGGATGATGGCTGAAATTGTGCACACACAAGACAACCCTTCAAATATTGGTTGAGGTCCTGGCCCATGTGTGGCCAGTATGCAACCTCTCTTAAGATTTCCAATGTTGTGTGAAACCCCCTGTGACCGGCAGTGGCCGCATCATGGGCGTGACTTAACATCAGGCTTCGGAATGAGGTAGGAACCACCCACTGATCGTGGTCAGCTTTGGATTTCCTTACCAGCAAACCGTCTTGGATTCGGAACATTTTTGGACATTTCATCAACACTCTTAGGTCCTCTTTCCCAATGTAATCGGTATCCGTCAGGGGAAAGTTCTCAGGGTCCTCAAGGTGCTGGTAAAATTTACCAATTATTGGATCCCCCTTCTGAGCGGTAATCAAATCATCATCAGGGGTCTCCTTACTCCATTGTGCAATTGAAAGGTCGTTGTGAGCATTTGCCTGGGACCTAGTGATAGCAGTGACCTGGATTTCCCCCAACAGGGACTCAATCTCAATTAGATCCCCTTGGATGGCCCCGGTTTTGGCCAGCTGATCAGCTAAGTCATTTCCAGTTTTGTCTGGTCCCTCTACTTTGGAATGACCCTTGATCTTTTTCCAATAGATGGTCATCCCCTTCGAGGTGACCAGATCATCAATGTTTTGGATCAACTTCCCATGTTTCAAGGGTTTGTTGTTAGCACATAACATGCCTCTGGTTTTCCAATTAACCAGGTGCTCCACGAACCCGTTCCGTACATAATCCGAATCTGTGATTATGACCAGTTCGTGGAGTTGATGCTGGACAGCAGTGAGGATGGCCTGATGCACAGCCATCAATTCTGCCACCTGACTACTTCGGGGACCAATTTTGTATCCAGCGGAGGGTTCTGGGGACTCATTCACCCATGCATTCCCTACGCCGGCCACCAGTTCTTTCTCCCCGTTGTTGTCAACATGGTAAGAGCATCCATCCACATAGACAGTGGGCATTCCCTCACACTTGTCCTCTTCAAAGACTTTGTGTGGGGAATTAAGGTATGCCTCCGTGTTGTCCTTGATTTTCAGACTTTCGTCCTCGAGACAGTTTTCTCTGGCACAATCATGCAAGTCAGCCAGACCTTGCGCGAGGGGACTCTTCTTGTTTTGGCCATATCTGACCTCCACAGGAAAGCCTTGCATTGACAGAATCCAGGAAGTAATTCGGGAATTACTCACATTTCCGGCCCGGATTCTGTCACTTTGGAGATATTGCAGAGGCTGGTGTGGAGTCTCCACTATGATGTGTTCCCCCTGGATAAACGGGCGGTAATTCTTCAATGCCCACACCGTTGCCAGGAGTGCCTTCTCACAATCGTTGAATTTTTCCTCCACAGAGGATAAAGTTTTGCTCGCATAGGAGATTACTTTATTGACCTTGTCATGCTTTTGATATAATACTGCCGTCAAGCACGTATTAGAGAACCCTGTCTCCAGGAAGAACTCCTTGTTTCTGACCGGGTAAGCTAGGCAAGGCGCTTGTGAGAGGCTTCTTTTGAGTTGTTTTACTGCCTCGGCTTGTTCTGGACCCCATTCCCACTTGACCCCCCCCTTCAGGAGATGAATCAGGGGTCTGGTGATCTCTGCGTAGCCCTCAATGAACTTTCTGCTGTAATTAGTCAGTCCAAGGAGGCTCCTTAGTTCCCGCAGAGTTGTGGGGTCTTTCAGTTTCTGAAGTGCTTCCACTTTCTTTTCCTGGGGACAAAGACCCTGAGGAGTAATCTCATGCCCCAAGAAGTTAACACGGGTTTTACACCACTGTGCTTTCTGAAAGGAAAGTTTTGCTCCGGCGGCCCTCAACTGTGTCAGAACATAACGGATCTCCGCTATGTGTTCCTCCACAGTTGAGCTTTTGATGAGGACATCATCTACATAAGCCAGGTTACCCCTTGCACCCAGGTCGGGCATGGCCTTATGTAGGAAAATGTTGAATTCATTGCCGGAGTTGAGGTATCCGAAGGGAGTCCGGGTCCATGTGTACTGCTGGCCCCCAAAGGTAAAAGCCAGTTTGTATTGGTCCTCCCTGCTGACAGGCACGGTCCAGTATCCATTGGTCAGGTCTATTGCAGTGAATACCTGTGACCCCTGGATCTGGGCCAGCCCTTGGTCAATGTAGGGCAGAGGCCATCGGGAAGTATGGACCCGTTTGTTGAGCTCCCTAAGGTCAGCGCAGAGTCTCCACTGGCCGTTTGGCTTCAATATTCCCAGCACCGGATTATTGAAGGTGCTGTGGACTGGACGGATTATTCCCCGGGACTCAAGGTTCTTAATTATTTCAGTAAGGGACTCCATTGATGCGAGAGGCAAGCGATATTGCTTCACAAATACAGGAGTCATGCCAGGGTCCGTGGGGATTGTTGTTGTGTGGATGTCAGTGCGACCACAGTCATATGAGTCTACCGCAAAGAGATCTTGGAAATCCAAGAAAACTTGTTTCAACTTTTGCTTTTGTTCCAGAGTCACACAGGCATCAGCTAGGTTGACTCTCTCTTCCACCATCTGCCTGAAGCCTGGAAAGACTTCTGGTTTGGCTATTTCCGCGGCCTCCTCCAGCTGGGTGGAGAAGTCCCTGGTCAGAGTGCTGATTTGGACCGGAGGCTTCAGGTGGGCAAGGCAGCCTTCATGAACCTGGACAATCACCTCATCCCTCCTGAATTCACAAGTCACATCTTCCTTACCATAAGGGCAGGAAGTGTACACCAGGAAGTTCCCCCCATGCCGGGTAAAAATCCTGTCTGGTGTTGTATTGTCCTCACTGTCACTGTCAAAACAGTCCTTGGGGATTGGTCCTAACAGTTCATTTCTAAGATCAATGGAGAAATGTCGGTCATCAACCGCCATTCCAATAATGGTGCCTGCGGCTAGAGTAATACTCTTTAAGTCGCTGTTATCCACCTCTATTGGAATGGTGTCATGTTCTATGTTGACTAATGGTGTTGGGTTTACCCCCAACCCTTGCTGTTGGAGAGAAGCATTTAGATGTATGTAAGCATCAGGGTTTTTCAACTCTTGTCCCCTTTTAACTTTCACTTCCAGGGAGAATTGTCGGGTCCTTTCTGGGATGGTGACTTCCTCTTTAACCTGAATTTCAACTGCATACGGTAGCAATTGAGCTGACCTAAATGCTTTTTCTGGATCATCAAAGCCCATGGGATTATCCGCTAATCGGGACCAAGCTTTGAAGTTTATTAGGTCCAAACTAATGGCAAAGCGATTGAGAATGTCACTGCCTAAGTAAAAGGCGGCAGTGACGTCTCGCACGACCCAACAATTATGGACTATGCTCTTGTTGCCAATGGAGATTTTGAGCATACACCTGCTTGGCAGGAGATGTTTTGAATTGGGTGCTTCCAGGTCCATTTCCCATTTGTCTATCAGTTTGAAGGTGGGAATGGCTGGATCTTTTGGGAGTTGGCGAAACATGGCTTCGCTGATGAAGCTCTTACCATTGTTCACGCACACTCGAGCGAGAACAGAGTCCTTCCCATCATTTAACTGAACAGGGATGAACAACTGCTCTCCAATTTGCTGAATATCAGCCAGGCTTTGAGCTGATTTCACATCTTTCTGGACTATAGGAGTGGGAGTTTCAGATTGTGGATTGGTATAGAATTTCAGAGTGTTTCCTTCCAGCGTGGAGTACCACTTTAGACTGGAAGGAAGGTTGATTTTCAGAAATAGAGAGGACCCCCCATCACTAGTCTGTGGTCCTACCGCTATTACTGTCACATCTGGAATTTGGTTATTCTGGAAGTGAAATTCTACTTGGTCAGATTTTTGTTCAACCATGTGGCAGGTGCCGTTTAAACTAACATGGTTGACACTCTGTTTTAATTTTATTGGTCGGCTAGTCTGGGTCCAGAGGACCTTGTTTACACAATCTATTAGGGGTGACAACCTTCTCAGGAGGTCATTCCCTAGTAAACAAGGGGTGCCCTCTGGGGTCACAACTATGACCGGGTGTTTCAACTTATGTCGCCCGATCTTAATGTCCAAGTCTGCAGTCCCCTCAACGGGAATTTCCTTCCCGTCAAAGTTCTGTAGTTGTCCAGGAAGAGAGGTGAGAGGAATTTGGTAATTCTCTCCCCTTCCTGCATTCAGTTCGTCAAAGGCCCTTCTGGACAGAAGGGTAGCTTGAGATCCCGTGTCCACCACTGCCGAGATTGTACCCTGCCCCTGTACTTGTACCGGGGCATAATATCTTCCCTCCTTCTCCTCAAGGGGGCACAGATAATGTACATTTTTGGACAACTGGTGGGCTAACTTTCTGGTTTTGGACATCGCGAGAGAAGAATTTTGGGCAGAATTCTGTGGAGAGCCTTGGGAATCTGAAAGAAAAAGTTGGCAACTGGAGATCAGAGCCATTGTGGGTTCCCCTGGTTCCGGTTCTGGGCCGCCCCCCCCTTTTTGGAGGCAGTCCCCAGTATGGGTTTGAACCAGGGGATTTTCTTGCTGTTGGTTCTGGGATGAGGTGGTGGGCGGCGGTAGCTCAGTCTCCACATCTCCCCAGTCTGGATTTGCATCCCTAGGGACCCATTTTTCTTTGGGGGGAGTTCCCCCCTCTCTGAAGGAGAAGATCCTTTTCCCAGGATCCTCTGAGGATCCCTCTCCCTCAAATTGGAAGATCTGTACCTCCTCCTCAAACTGAGTCTGTTTGGGTCTTTTGTTTCTCCTACCCCCCCTCTGCTCCTTAGGAGGCAGACTTTCAGGGGCAAGAGATTTTGTTTCCGGTTCCTGGGTTTCCATGGGCTGTTTACAAGTGAGGAAGGAAGCTTCCTCCAAGGCTTTACACCCCCCTTCCCCTTGTGCCTCCTCCCTGGGAACCGGTGAGTTATCGGGGTGCTGCGCCTGTCATTGTTCTGGAGCACCAGGTCCAGAGTTGGGTGCGTTCTGCGCCGGCACGCCCATCTGAGGGTTCTGCTGAGCCCTCAGTATATGACCCATATCCCGCGCCATGTTTTGAACCTGGCGCTCTAACTGGGAAACCCGCTCAGGCTGATACGGGGCCCTGTTTTCTCCCCTGGGCTGATCCCGGGAAGGGTAGCTGTCCCTCCTCTGGTAATACCCCGGGTTGGGAAGATTTGGGTACCCCTCCACCCTTGGCCTCCCCTCTCCCGGATTCAGTGGTCTGGGCTCAGGGAATTGGGGAAAGAAGGATGGATGGTTTTGGGGCTGAAAGTCGGGAGGATATCTGGGGAAAAAGTTCTGCCCAGGGTTTGGTAAATTTCTGCCCTCCTGTGGGAAGTTCGGAGGGAAGTTCCCTGGGTTAGGTGCTTGGCTGGATCCCCCCCCTTGGGCTGGAGGAGTCCACACATAACCCAGGATGGGTCTGTTACCTTTGTAGCGAGGACTTACATAGTCAGGAGAGCGAGGGACCCCATTTGTGGGGCTGCCTCCCTGGCTCCCTGTCTGTGACTGGCCCGAGGACCTTCTGGGCCTAGCATTATTAGGTGCAGGTAGGTTTTTAGGCCCCCCCATCTCCAGATCCAAAACGGGGGTGACCTTTACCTCTGCCACCTTGACAGCAGCAGGGGTGCTGTTGGCTTTGGGGTTTTTCTGGGCATTGCTTTTATTTTCTATGGGCTTCTGCACCTCATAGATCCGGGTAGCCTGTTCAATGACCCAGTCTAAAGATCTTTTCTCATGAAAATCTCTCACGAGCTGGGTCATTATATATTTGGGCAAGGCATGGAAAAATGTATTGACAAACTCTCTACTATCTGTGCGCACCCTTCTGGTGGTTTGCGCAAAAGCACGCTTTAACTCCTGCACAAATTCTCGTGGGGCCTGATCCTCCCCACATTGCAAATTGTAGGCCGCCTTGCGAGCCTCTTGAGGATTTCTGTGAACAGAAAAATGTTTCAGGATGGCCGCCTTATATGTGGACCATCTTAAATGATTTTGGTCCTCCAGCCCCGTAAAGAAACTGGAGTATTCCGGGGAGAATGTCCACTTTACATATTGAATACAGCTTTGGCTGTCCTTCAAATGGAAAGTCTCCATCATTTGTTCAAACAACTCTAAGTGCTCCCAAACAGAATACTTAGCGTTCTTATGGTAAGGCGTGATGACGCTCCTGATCGCCTTAATCTGCTTTAAGGGGTCCTTAAGCAAGGCCCTTTTTGCCTTATTGGCCTTTTTGGTTCGGGTAACCCTTGTCCATTCTTCCTCGGACTCAGAGGCACTGCTCCCAGAGGTTCCCGTCTGTTCTTCCAGGTTTTCCCAGATTCTGCGAGCCTGGGAATGGCTGGCAGAATGTGGGGACCTGGTCTCCTGTGTCCTGCGCAGTTCAGAGGAGTCTTCAGATTCCTCCTTGCTGCCAGGATTTGATGGGTACCCCCTCCACTGACCTAACTGGGCAGAGGTTTTCAGGATGCCCTTAATGGGCCTACTCTCCTGGGGTTCCCCACTGAACTGTACTGTACTTGGGTGCCCATACCCGGATGCCCACCCCTCCATTCCTGGATGGTACTGGCCTATGAGCCCCATGCTTCTGGCTGGATAGTAATCTGCCATCCCTGTGGCCCTGTGCTCATGTGCGCCAGGGGACATGGGGGTGGCAGAGTCCAGGGACTGAGAGGTATGAGGGCCTCTGGTACTAGGGCTCCTGAGGTTATGCTCAGGAGTTTCCATTTCCCAGCGAACCTCATCTCTATCCGCCCCTGCTCCCTGTTGCAATGCAAGAGCCTGCATTTGTGCCTTCAGTTCCTCAGTTAAGGCCTTACTCGACTCTATCAGTCTCTCCTGCATCGCTACCTGCTGTTGGAGCCTATCATTGTGCTGGCAGAGAGCTTCATTCTCTCTCTGTGTTTCCTGATTGGTCCTGGAGAACTGGGCCAGTCTTTGCTGCAGGAGGGTTACCTCCTGGGCAATGTCCCTATTGGCCTGCTCCTTTCTTGCTAGAGCATCCTCCACCCTTCTGGTGTGCTCTACCAAGTTCTGGTTTTCTTTTTGGAGGTCACCCAGCCCCTGGTGGGCCAGGTGATTTTCTTCCATTTTTCTTTTTAAATGGCAGACTTCCTGGCCTAAGGCGTCTCTTTCCTGACTAAGAGCCTGCATTTGTGCCGCCAGGTCGTCCCTTTGCCTTTGGAAGACACCAGCTTTCTGGCGCTCCTGATCAAACTCTGCCTGGGTATCCAGGTCTTTCAGAATCAGTTTATTGCTCTCCTCCTTCACTCTATCTAGGTGGCCTTGCAGGGTGACTACCTGCTCAGCACATGCCCTATTGAAGTCTAGCTGTTGCTCCAGCTTTTTCTGGCTTTGCAGTAGGGAGTCCAAACCTTCTTGGTGTTCCTTCTGCAAGGCCAGAAATCTGGTATCCTGTTCTGACTTTTCCTTTTGCAGCACATCCATATCCTCCTTTATTTTAGTGATGTACTGTCTGGTCTCATTTTCTGACTCCTGGCTTCTGTGCAGCCTTTGCTCAGAAGAGTCCAGATCAGATTGGGCCTTCTCTAACGCCATCTGTTGCCTTTTTGCCAGATCATGGCCTTCAGCACATTTATTCTGTATGGCTCCCATATATAAATATAAATATGCCGCTATCCTAACGATCTTGTCGTGTTCATCTTTGGCCTTAGGAGCCATATATAGTTCACTCAGGGCCACGTGTAATGGACCCTGATCTCTATATATATCTGACCCTGTTTCAGTGACCTGTTGCGTGATGGCCTGCAACCAGACTGTTTGGTCCTGGTGAGTCCATTCACCTCTCACAAATAGTTTGTGTAAGAAGTGCTCTCTTGCTATTTTCATATCTACCAAGGTCGTCATTCTAGAGATTGGTCTCTGTCCTGACTTACAGAAGTTAGTATTTTAGTTTTGCAGAACAGAACTTTTCTTGGAGTGTCCCTTTTGAGGAATGCTTCACAGCGTAATGCAGCGTGGTGATCCGACTGGATGTATGTATCCCGTCAGTTAGCACACTGTATTAAGCTGCACAAGTGGTATTCTAACCCAGAATCCCGGATACGAGCCCCCACTTTGTAAGAGGATTCAATTCAGCACTACAGCTAAGTTAACGCCTAGTCTAGAATACTGAATGAAAACCCTTATTGATATATCTTTAGGTCCAGTTCATGCGTTCTGGATGACTACCCCTATATAACACCCCTCTCTTGGAATCCCCCTGACCCCACTGAGCCAAGAAGTAGTTCTGTTTTGCAAGTTTAAAAGGTTTATTTGATAATTTAAAATAGATATATATATCACGCTTTATAATAAATTAATAATTGAATAGCACACTTAATCTGATATGATAATGATTAACAACAGAGAATCTGGCACTAACACGCTTCTCGATAGTCAATAAGGAGTTGACATGAAATGGATAAGGTAGCACACTGGTAAATAGGTACAGAAGTATAATGTGGTAGAGAATGCTTTATAAGGTTCAAGGAAATGCAAGGTTGAATGAATGAAATGCAGTATAGAAAACAACTTGATATGATTTCAGCAAAACAATGTAATCACTTTTCTCTGGCAATCCCCTTTCCCCCTTGATGCAAGGCAAGGAAATGGAAGGAAAACACACAGTTCTCAGAAATGCAATCAAATGTGATTCAGTTCACCCCAGCAAGCTTAGACTACAGAAGTTTGAAAACACAGGCCCAAATTGCTTTGATATGTGCTGGCAATGAATTAAAAAATATGCTAAAATGCTTTTAATTCCCTTTTCAGAGGTTCAGGGTGAGTGGTATCTAGTTAATATTAGTCCAGGCTCACACTAGCAATGAGGCAGGGATAGTTAGCAGGTTAAACGAATTTCTGGCAAATGGAGAGCAAACAGCAGCAGTTTTTACATGTGAAGAAATTGCAAATCGCGGTAAAATTCGCGGATGCGTGTTCCGCGATTGCGGTAAAACTATAAGGGGTAGGAATGCGGTTCCTGGTACGATTCAAAGCTACGATTCTAAGCTATCAGAGGAAAGTTACTGCAAGTCTCTAGCCCAAACGGTTGCGGAGATATGAGCGATTAAATAACGGTCGTTTTTCAGATTTGAAATTTTAAAGTTCAAAAAGACACGTGCAGCTTGCAACTACGAAATGACAAGTGACAGCTTTGCAAATGACAGGTGACAGTTAGGAGACAGTTCTACTTAGATTAAAATAGGTTGAATTAGATGAATTTAAACTAAGAGATTGGTTCTACACAGTTCAGCTGGGTACTCACACTATATTCTTGAGTGAAATGGGCCTCGCCATGGATCTGGTCAGGGTTTTAAACTGGACTCTGGTCTGGTCTGGTCTGGCCTCTGCACTTTACAGTGATCTGGGTCAGATCTCTCTGCTGGTCTGGGTCTCTCTGGGTACAGCACTGCTTTCTCTCTGGTCTGGTCTCTTAGTACAGCACTGCTTTCTCTCTGGTCTCTTAGTTCTGGATAGATTGAAGTCTCTAGTTTGGCTTTCTGGAGGTTGATGGAGGTAAGTATGGATTTTTCCGGCAGAGCGTCCCGCTGCAGATGGATTTGGAAAGTCTCTATCTGTCCTGTCTGTCTGCTTTTATGTGTTTAGAATGTGGGTGTGTTCTAGCATCACTGACCCTACCTCTCTCTCAGCTTCTAATTGGTCAAACTTCCATTTATCATTTGATTGGGGAATGAACTGTGAGTCAGAGGGATGTCATTTTACAGCCTGCAGAAAGTCCACTCCTCCTGTCAACTTACACACAAATCTAGATTTGAAACAAATACATATTTGCAGAGGTACATATTGTTTTAAAATCATATGCACCCATCATGCATTACAGGAGGTATCCCCTGTTCAAACTCTGCTCTTCCTGGGAGCTTGCATTCAGAACTGGCACATATTTCACTTTTTAACTGATTTTGCAATTTCTGACATGGACCCAACTTTACATACATGTGTGCAGGGAGTAGGGACATTAACTGATGAAGTTTCAGATTTTTAACATGCATACATTTAGAGTTATATCCACTTTTCCGCTGACACCCCCCTGAACACGCCACCGGGTCGAAAAACCTCTTAAAATGTGGGCAGAAAAATCACAAGAATTATGGTGTCATTTATAAAATGTTCACATGTCCGCTCTATGAGTTATTCATCTTTTTAAAGTTATGTTCTGGCTCCAAAGGGGTGTGGTTTCCCAGGTCACATGGTATAGAAACCAGTCTTTCCAGTTTCTGCCAAGCCAGCTTGCTCTCACAGGCAGTGCCCCTCCCAGCTCTTGCCAAGAGGAAGCTACATTTTACGACTGCGGTAATAAAAACCTTTGCCTGAGTGAAGAGGGCTTTGTTCACTCTCCTGCAGAGCACAGATAATTCAATTATCAGATAGATGGCATATCCTTAGTGTGGGCAGCAAAAGGAAGGTTGGCCTGGGAACACAGTGGTGACTCAAGTTTCACTGCTGATGGGGGTAGTTGCCAGGCAGAATCAAGTTCCTTATGCCAGGTTTCAGATAAAATGTCACTTTTTGTTCCCCAGTTCCTGCATTCAAATAAAACTAAACATTTTCACATATGCAGCTAGAAGGCTGATTCTAAGTTTAAAACTATGACATTTAAACAATTGCAACCTATGTGATACTCAAAAGTAGGTCACTCAGTCAATTTAAACATTTTCGATTTTAGTGTCTTTAAATCCAGTGCAACTTAAACTGCTGACTCCATAGCAGTTTTGTTATAAGCATTGTTTTGGGCTCTTCATTTCCCAGATTTTGTAGGCACACAACACTCCATTCTGCCAAATGTCTGCTGGTGTTCAGTAAATATTTTGCACATATTGCAATGTTTGAAATAGGCACTTTGGCTTGCCTTCAGAGAAACACAGGGTGGTTTTAAACTGCCGGCTTTTGGATAGTGGTGAGCACTGGTACTGCACCCATTTTTGGGATTTAAGAAAATGAATTCCCAACAGTTATCGGTTTGCTTTTGGCAATCAGCATTGCCATTCCCAATGGTTTCAGACTACTGTGTGGGTAGTCCAATGGTGGTTTTAGGCAGTGTCCTTCTGTGCCCATAACATCGGCAAAAATGAGTGGCAGCCTATTCTTCATGCATTTCCCTGTGCATTTTCTGGGAAGCTCTGGCCATCATGATGTTTTCCATGTCAGTACTGCACAGTTTTGAGGTACGGCTCGGATGCATGGGTAAATACATCCCACAAGCCCCCCTCTTGCGATGGCCATTCGGTTTCACTGATGGGACTCGCAAGATCTGGGATGTTTCCTCATCTTCTTCCAATAGATGGCACAGTTCAGCATCTTTTCCTCCATCCGGTCGGATCGATCGGTTCTCCTCGCCGGTCCTGATGGGAATATTGGGCGGTACCCCGAGCCCGTTGCGTCTCAGCTCCCGGTCTCCGGATCGTCCTCCTTGGCCCGTCTCAAGGTTTTCTTTCTCCTAGGACGACAAAGGAAGAGCGGCAATACCTATTCATAGACGTGTTTCCACCACCGTTGAGATGGTGGGACAGCATATGCATTTCATCATGACGAAACATTACATTCTTACTTTGATAAAAAAAAACAGTATAACTAAGAGACAGTTTCATGCAAATCACAATATTTTAGAGACTAGATGTGGTGTGTTTTATGATTGGAACTGAATTAGTCTGATACAGTACCCGCTAGGATTCCAGAGGATTCCTCCAGTTGTTGCAGAGTGTGCCTGGGATGGCAACATTTCAACTGGTTTATGTGGACCCACTTGTCTTCCCCCTCTGCCGAACCGCCTTTGGGGATGCGGATCTTGTAGGCCACAGGGGAGATCTTATCGACGATCTCAAAGGGTCCTTTCCATGTAGGCAAAAATTTGCGCTGCTTGGCCTGGTTCCTTTGGAAGTTGTATAGATAGACCCGGTCTCCCACCTGATATTCCTTCCTGGACGTTTTCAGGTCATAATGGGTCTTCATGCTATCAGCCGATCTTTCTAGATTCCGCTGAGCATAAGCAAAAGCATGTTGGAGGTGTTTCCTTAAATTCTCTACATACTCATGAGTAGTGGAGGCATTTATCAGTGTCTGCTCTTGGGTCCTGTAGAGCAAATGCTGCGGAAGCACCATCTTGCGCCCAGTCATCAACTCAAATGGTGACATTTTGGTTGCAGATGAAGGGGTAGATCTGATGGCCATTAGGACCAGAGGTAATCGGATAGCCCAACTTGGCCCAGAATCTGCCACAAACTTCTTTAATATGCTCACAATTGTCCGGTTATATCTCTCTACTGCCCCAGAAGAAGCTGGCCGATAAGCAATATGCAACTTCCTTTTGACCCCCAGTATCTCCCACATCTTTGTCATTACTTCACTGGTGAAGTGGCTACCTCTGTCTGACTCAATCCTTTGAGGTAGACCAAAACGGGAAAAGATGTGGTTAATCATCAAGGCAGCTGCAGTTTCTGCCTTGCAATTTGGGGCTGGGAGACATTCCATCCACTTGGTAAACAAGCATGTCACAGTCAACATGTACTTATTCCCCCTAGCCGAGCGAATCACAGGGCCTACAAAGTCGATTTGTAAATCTGACCATGGCAGTGTCATTCCCCTCTTTTGTAAAGGCGCCCGGTGCGTGAGGGATGATGGCTGAAATTGTGCACACACAAGACAACCCTTCAAATATTGGTTGAGGTCCTGGCCCATGTGTGGCCAGTATGCAACCTCTCTTAAGATTTCCAATGTTGTGTGAAACCCCCTGTGACCGGCAGTGGCCGCATCATGGGCGTGACTTAACATCAGGCTTCGGAATGAGGTAGGAACCACCCACTGATCGTGGTCAGCTTTGGATTTCCTTACCAGCAAACCGTCTTGGATTCGGAACATTTTTGGACATTTCATCAACACTCTTAGGTCCTCTTTCCCAATGTAATCGGTATCCGTCAGGGGAAAGTTCTCAGGGTCCTCAAGGTGCTGGTAAAATTTACCAATTATTGGATCCCCCTTCTGAGCGGTAATCAAATCATCATCAGGGGTCTCCTTACTCCATTGTGCAATTGAAAGGTCGTTGTGAGCATTTGCCTGGGACCTAGTGATAGCAGTGACCTGGATTTCCCCCAACAGGGACTCAATCTCAATTAGATCCCCTTGGATGGCCCCGGTTTTGGCCAGCTGATCAGCTAAGTCATTTCCAGTTTTGTCTGGTCCCTCTACTTTGGAATGACCCTTGATCTTTTTCCAATAGATGGTCATCCCCTTCGAGGTGACCAGATCATCAATGTTTTGGATCAACTTCCCATGTTTCAAGGGTTTGTTGTTAGCACATAACATGCCTCTGGTTTTCCAATTAACCAGGTGCTCCACGAACCCGTTCCGTACATAATCCGAATCTGTGATTATGACCAGTTCGTGGAGTTGATGCTGGACAGCAGTGAGGATGGCCTGATGCACAGCCATCAATTCTGCCACCTGACTACTTCGGGGACCAATTTTGTATCCAGCGGAGGGTTCTGGGGACTCATTCACCCATGCATTCCCTACGCCGGCCACCAGTTCTTTCTCCCCGTTGTTGTCAACATGGTAAGAGCATCCATCCACATAGACAGTGGGCATTCCCTCACACTTGTCCTCTTCAAAGACTTTGTGTGGGGAATTAAGGTATGCCTCCGTGTTGTCCTTGATTTTCAGACTTTCGTCCTCGAGACAGTTTTCTCTGGCACAATCATGCAAGTCAGCCAGACCTTGCGCGAGGGGACTCTTCTTGTTTTGGCCATATCTGACCTCCACAGGAAAGCCTTGCATTGACAGAATCCAGGAAGTAATTCGGGAATTACTCACATTTCCGGCCCGGATTCTGTCACTTTGGAGATATTGCAGAGGCTGGTGTGGAGTCTCCACTATGATGTGTTCCCCCTGGATAAACGGGCGGTAATTCTTCAATGCCCACACCGTTGCCAGGAGTGCCTTCTCACAATCGTTGAATTTTTCCTCCACAGAGGATAAAGTTTTGCTCGCATAGGAGATTACTTTATTGACCTTGTCATGCTTTTGATATAATACTGCCGTCAAGCACGTATTAGAGAACCCTGTCTCCAGGAAGAACTCCTTGTTTCTGACCGGGTAAGCTAGGCAAGGCGCTTGTGAGAGGCTTCTTTTGAGTTGTTTTACTGCCTCGGCTTGTTCTGGACCCCATTCCCACTTGACCCCCCCCTTCAGGAGATGAATCAGGGGTCTGGTGATCTCTGCGTAGCCCTCAATGAACTTTCTGCTGTAATTAGTCAGTCCAAGGAGGCTCCTTAGTTCCCGCAGAGTTGTGGGGTCTTTCAGTTTCTGAAGTGCTTCCACTTTCTTTTCCTGGGGACAAAGACCCTGAGGAGTAATCTCATGCCCCAAGAAGTTAACACGGGTTTTACACCACTGTGCTTTCTGAAAGGAAAGTTTTGCTCCGGCGGCCCTCAACTGTGTCAGAACATAACGGATCTCCGCTATGTGTTCCTCCACAGTTGAGCTTTTGATGAGGACATCATCTACATAAGCCAGGTTACCCCTTGCACCCAGGTCGGGCATGGCCTTATGTAGGAAAATGTTGAATTCATTGCCGGAGTTGAGGTATCCGAAGGGAGTCCGGGTCCATGTGTACTGCTGGCCCCCAAAGGTAAAAGCCAGTTTGTATTGGTCCTCCCTGCTGACAGGCACGGTCCAGTATCCATTGGTCAGGTCTATTGCAGTGAATACCTGTGACCCCTGGATCTGGGCCAGCCCTTGGTCAATGTAGGGCAGAGGCCATCGGGAAGTATGGACCCGTTTGTTGAGCTCCCTAAGGTCAGCGCAGAGTCTCCACTGGCCGTTTGGCTTCAATATTCCCAGCACCGGATTATTGAAGGTGCTGTGGACTGGACGGATTATTCCCCGGGACTCAAGGTTCTTAATTATTTCAGTAAGGGACTCCATTGATGCGAGAGGCAAGCGATATTGCTTCACAAATACAGGAGTCATGCCAGGGTCCGTGGGGATTGTTGTTGTGTGGATGTCAGTGCGACCACAGTCATATGAGTCTACCGCAAAGAGATCTTGGAAATCCAAGAAAACTTGTTTCAACTTTTGCTTTTGTTCCAGAGTCACACAGGCATCAGCTAGGTTGACTCTCTCTTCCACCATCTGCCTGAAGCCTGGAAAGACTTCTGGTTTGGCTATTTCCGCGGCCTCCTCCAGCTGGGTGGAGAAGTCCCTGGTCAGAGTGCTGATTTGGACCGGAGGCTTCAGGTGGGCAAGGCAGCCTTCATGAACCTGGACAATCACCTCATCCCTCCTGAATTCACAAGTCACATCTTCCTTACCATAAGGGCAGGAAGTGTACACCAGGAAGTTCCCCCCATGCCGGGTAAAAATCCTGTCTGGTGTTGTATTGTCCTCACTGTCACTGTCAAAACAGTCCTTGGGGATTGGTCCTAACAGTTCATTTCTAAGATCAATGGAGAAATGTCGGTCATCAACCGCCATTCCAATAATGGTGCCTGCGGCTAGAGTAATACTCTTTAAGTCGCTGTTATCCACCTCTATTGGAATGGTGTCATGTTCTATGTTGACTAATGGTGTTGGGTTTACCCCCAACCCTTGCTGTTGGAGAGAAGCATTTAGATGTATGTAAGCATCAGGGTTTTTCAACTCTTGTCCCCTTTTAACTTTCACTTCCAGGGAGAATTGTCGGGTCCTTTCTGGGATGGTGACTTCCTCTTTAACCTGAATTTCAACTGCATACGGTAGCAATTGAGCTGACCTAAATGCTTTTTCTGGATCATCAAAGCCCATGGGATTATCCGCTAATCGGGACCAAGCTTTGAAGTTTATTAGGTCCAAACTAATGGCAAAGCGATTGAGAATGTCACTGCCTAAGTAAAAGGCGGCAGTGACGTCTCGCACGACCCAACAATTATGGACTATGCTCTTGTTGCCAATGGAGATTTTGAGCATACACCTGCTTGGCAGGAGATGTTTTGAATTGGGTGCTTCCAGGTCCATTTCCCATTTGTCTATCAGTTTGAAGGTGGGAATGGCTGGATCTTTTGGGAGTTGGCGAAACATGGCTTCGCTGATGAAGCTCTTACCATTGTTCACGCACACTCGAGCGAGAACAGAGTCCTTCCCATCATTTAACTGAACAGGGATGAACAACTGCTCTCCAATTTGCTGAATATCAGCCAGGCTTTGAGCTGATTTCACATCTTTCTGGACTATAGGAGTGGGAGTTTCAGATTGTGGATTGGTATAGAATTTCAGAGTGTTTCCTTCCAGCGTGGAGTACCACTTTAGACTGGAAGGAAGGTTGATTTTCAGAAATAGAGAGGACCCCCCATCACTAGTCTGTGGTCCTACCGCTATTACTGTCACATCTGGAATTTGGTTATTCTGGAAGTGAAATTCTACTTGGTCAGATTTTTGTTCAACCATGTGGCAGGTGCCGTTTAAACTAACATGGTTGACACTCTGTTTTAATTTTATTGGTCGGCTAGTCTGGGTCCAGAGGACCTTTTTTACACAATCTATTAGGGGTGACAACCTTCTCAGGAGGTCATTCCCTAGTAAACAAGGGGTGCCCTCTGGGGTCACAACTATGACCGGGTGTTTCAACTTATGTCGACCGATCTTAATGTCCAAGTCTGCAGTCCCCTCAACGGGAATTTCCTTCCCGTCAAAGTTCTGTAGTTGTCCAGGAAGAGAGGTGAGAGGAATTTGGTAATTCTCTCCCCTTCCTGCATTCAGTTCGTCAAAGGCCCTTCTGGACAGAAGGGTAGCTTGAGATCCCGTGTCCACCACTGCCGAGATTGTACCCTGCCCCTGTACTTGTACCGGGGCATAATATCTTCCCTCCTTCTCCTCAAGGGGGCACAGATAATGTACATTTTTGGACAACTGGTGGGCTAACTTTCTGGTTTTGGACATCGCGAGAGAAGAATTTTGGGCAGAATTCTGTGGAGAGCCTTGGGAATCTGAAAGAAAAAGTTGGCAACTGGAGATCAGAGCCATTGTGGGTTCCCCTGGTTCCGGTTCTGGGCCGCCCCCCCCTTTTTGGAGGCAGTCCCCAGTATGGGTTTGAACCAGGGGATTTTCTTGCTGTTGGTTCTGGGATGAGGTGGTGGGCGGCGGTAGCTCAGTATCCACATCTCCCCAGTCTGGATTTGCATCCCTAGGGACCCATTTTTCTTTGGGGGGAGTTCCCCCCTCTCTGAAGGAGAAGATCCTTTTCCCAGGATCCTCTGAGGATCCCTCTCCCTCAAATTGGAAGATCTGTACCTCCTCCTCAAACTGAGTCTGTTTGGGTCTTTTGTTTCTCCTACCCCCCCTCTGCTCCTTAGGAGGCAGACTTTCAGGGGCAAGAGATTTTGTTTCCGGTTCCTGGGTTTCCATGGGCTGTTTACAAGTGAGGAAGGAAGCTTCCTCCAAGGCTTTACACCCCCCTTCCCCTTGTGCCTCCTCCCTGGGAACCGGTGAGTTATCGGGGTGCTGCGCCTGTCATTGTTCTGGAGCACCAGGTCCAGAGTTGGGTGCGTTCTGCGCCGGCACGCCCATCTGAGGGTTCTGCTGAGCCCTCAGTATATGACCCATATCCCGCGCCATGTTTTGAACCTGGCGCTCTAACTGGGAAACCCGCTCAGGCTGATACGGGGCCCTGTTTTCTCCCCTGGGCTGATCCCGGGAAGGGTAGCTGTCCCTCCTCTGGTAATACCCCGGGTTGGGAAGATTTGGGTACCCCTCCACCCTTGGCCTCCCCTCTCCCGGATTCAGTGGTCTGGGCTCAGGGAATTGGGGAAAGAAGGATGGATGGTTTTGGGGCTGAAAGTCGGGAGGATATCTGGGGAAAAAGTTCTGCCCAGGGTTTGGTAAATTTCTGCCCTCCTGTGGGAAGTTCGGAGGGAAGTTCCCTGGGTTAGGTGCTTGGCTGGATCCCCCCCCTTGGGCTGGAGGAGTCCACACATAACCCAGGATGGGTCTGTTACCTTTGTAGCGAGGACTTACATAGTCAGGAGAGCGAGGGACCCCATTTGTGGGGCTGCCTCCCTGGCTCCCTGTCTGTGACTGGCCCGAGGACCTTCTGGGCCTAGCATTATTAGGTGCAGGTAGGTTTTTAGGCCCCCCCATCTCCAGATCCAAAACGGGGGTGACCTTTACCTCTGCCACCTTGACAGCAGCAGGGGTGCTGTTGGCTTTGGGGTTTTTCTGGGCATTGCTTTTATTTTCTATGGGCTTCTGCACCTCATAGATCCGGGTAGCCTGTTCAATGACCCAGTCTAAAGATCTTTTCTCATGAAAATCTCTCACGAGCTGGGTCATTATATATTTGGGCAAGGCATGGAAAAATGTATTGACAAACTCTCTACTATCTGTGCGCACCCTTCTGGTGGTTTGCGCAAAAGCACGCTTTAACTCCTGCACAAATTCTCGTGGGGCCTGATCCTCCCCACATTGCAAATTGTAGGCCGCCTTGCGAGCCTCTTGAGGATTTCTGTGAACAGAAAAATGTTTCAGGATGGCCGCCTTATATGTGGACCATCTTAAATGATTTTGGTCCTCCAGCCCCGTAAAGAAACTGGAGTATTCCGGGGAGAATGTCCACTTTACATATTGAATACAGCTTTGGCTGTCCTTCAAATGGAAAGTCTCCATCATTTGTTCAAACAACTCTAAGTGCTCCCAAACAGAATACTTAGCGTTCTTATGGTAAGGCGTGATGACGCTCCTGATCGCCTTAATCTGCTTTAAGGGGTCCTTAAGCAAGGCCCTTTTTGCCTTATTGGCCTTTTGGTTCGGGTAACCCTTGTCCATTCTTCCTCGGACTCAGAGGCACTGCTCCCAGAGGTTCCCGTCTGTTCTTCCAGGTTTTCCCGGATTCTGCGAGCCTGGGAATGGCTGGCAGAATGTGGGGACCTGGTCTCCTGTGTCCTGCGCAGTTCAGAGGAGTCTTCAGATTCCTCCTT
Organism: Ambystoma mexicanum; assembly: GCF_040938575.1. Classification (NCBI taxonomy): domain Eukaryota; kingdom Metazoa; phylum Chordata; class Amphibia; order Caudata; family Ambystomatidae; genus Ambystoma; species Ambystoma mexicanum. Next base: position 1,159,928,853 of record NC_090928.1, on the reverse strand, counting down.
GCTGCCAGGATTTGATGGGTACCCCCTCCACTGACCTAACTGGGCAGAGGTTTTCAGGATGCCCTTAATGGGCCTACTCTCCTGGGGTTCCCCACTGAACTGTACTGTACTTGGGTGCCCATACCCGGATGCCCACCCCTCCATTCCTGGATGGTACTGGCCTATGAGCCCCATGCTTCTGGCTGGATAGTAATCTGCCATCCCTGTGGCCCTGTGCTCATGTGCGCCAGGGGACATGGGGGTGGCAGAGTCCAGGGACTGAGAGGTATGAGGGCCTCTGGTACTAGGGCTCCTGAGGTTATGCTCCGGAGTTTCCATTTCCCAGCGAACCTCATCTCTATCCGCCCCTGCTCCCTGTTGCAATGCAAGAGCCTGCATTTGTGCCTTCAGTTCCTCAGTTAAGGCCTTACTCGACTCTATCAGTCTCTCCTGCATCGCTACCTGCTGTTGGAGCCTATCATTGTGCTGGCAGAGAGCTTCATTCTCTCTCTGTGTTTCCTGATTGGTCCTGGAGAACTGGGCCAGTCTTTGCTGCAGGAGGGTTACCTCCTGGGCAATGTCCCTATTGGCCTGCTCCTTTCTTGCTAGAGCATCCTCCACCCTTCTGGTGTGCTCTACCAAGTTCTGGTTTTCTTTTTGGAGGTCACCCAGCCCCTGGTGGGCCAGGTGATTTTCTTCCATTTTTCTTTTTAAATGGCAGACTTCCTGGCCTAAGGCGTCTCTTTCCTGACTAAGAGCCTGCATTTGTGCCGCCAGGTCGTCCCTTTGCCTTTGGAAGGCACCAGCTTTCTGGCGCTCCTGATCAAACTCTGCCTGGGTATCCAGGTCTTTCAGAATCAGTTTATTGCTCTCCTCCTTCACTCTATCTAGGTGGCCTTGCAGGGTGACTACCTGCTCAGCACATGCCCTATTGAAGTCTAGCTGTTGCTCCAGCTTTTTCTGGCTTTGCAGTAGGGAGTCCAAACCTTCTTGGTGTTCCTTCTGCAAGGCCAGAAATCTGGTATCCTGTTCTGACTTTTCCTTTTGCAGCACATCCATATCCTCCTTTATTTTAGTGATGTACTGTCTGGTCTCATTTTCTGACTCCTGGCTTCTGTGCAGCCTTTGCTCAGAAGAGTCCAGATCAGATTGGGCCTTCTCTAACGCCATCTGTTGCCTTTTTGCCAGATCATGGCCTTCAGCACATTTATTCTGTATGGCTCCCATATATAAATATAAATATGCCGCTATCCTAACGATCTTGTCGTGTTCATCTTTGGCCTTAGGAGCCATATATAGTTCACTCAGGGCCACGTGTAATGGACCCTGATCTCTATATATATCTGACCCTGTTTCAGTGACCTGTTGCGTGATGGCCTGCAACCAGACTGTTTGGTCCTGGTGAGTCCATTCACCTCTCACAAATAGTTTGTGTAAGAAGTGCTCTCTTGCTATTTTCATATCTACCAAGGTCGTCATTCTAGAGATTGGTCTCTGTCCTGACTTACAGAAGTTAGTATTTTAGTTTTGCAGAACAGAACTTTTCTTGGAGTGTCCCTTTTGAGGAATGCTTCACAGCGTAATGCAGCGTGGTGATCCGACTGGATGTATGTATCCCGTCAGTTAGCACACTGTATTAAGCTGCACAAGTGGTATTCTAACCCAGAATCCCGGATACGAGCCCCCACTTTGTAAGAGGATTCAATTCAGCACTACAGCTAAGTTAACGCCTAGTCTAGAATACTGAATGAAAACCCTTATTGATATATCTTTAGGTCCAGTTCATGCGTTCTGGATGACTACCCCTATATAACACCCCTCTCTTGGAATCCCCCTGACCCCACTGAGCCAAGAAGTAGTTCTGTTTTGCAAGTTTAAAAGGTTTATTTGATAATTTAAAATAGATATATATATCACGCTTTATAATAAATTAATAATTGAATAGCACACTTAATCTGATATGATAATGATTAACAACAGAGAATCTGGCACTAACACGCTTCTCGATAGTCAATAAGGAGTTGACATGAAATGGATAAGGTAGCACACTGGTAAATAGGTACAGAAGTATAATGTGGTAGAGAATGCTTTATAAGGTTCAAGGAAATGCAAGGTTGAATGAATGAAATGCAGTATAGAAAACAACTTGATATGATTTCAGCAAAACAATGTAATCACTTTTCTCTGGCAATCCCCTTTCCCCCTTGATGCAAGGCAAGGAAATGGAAGGAAAACACACAGTTCTCAGAAATGCAATCAAATGTGATTCAGTTCACCCCAGCAAGCTTAGACTACAGAAGTTTGAAAACACAGGCCCAAATTGCTTTGATATGTGCTGGCAATGAATTAAAAAATATGCTAAAATGCTTTTAATTCCCTTTTCAGAGGTTCAGGGTGAGTGGTATCTAGTTAATATTAGTCCAGGCTCACACTAGCAATGAGGCAGGGATAGTTAGCAGGTTAAACGAATTTCTGGCAAATGGAGAGCAAACAGCAGCAGTTTTTACATGTGAAGAAATTGCAAATCGCGGTAAAATTCGCGGATGCGTGTTCCGCGATTGCGGTAAAACTATAAGGGGTAGGAATGTGGTTCCTGGTACGATTCAAAGCTACGATTCTAAGCTATCAGAGGAAAGTTACTGCAAGTCTCTAGCCCAAACGGTTGCGGAGATATGAGCGATTAAATAACGGTCGTTTTTCAGATTTGAAATTTTAAAGTTCAAAAAGACACGTGCAGCTTGCAACTACGAAATGACAAGTGACAGCTTTGCAAATGACAGGTGACAGTTAGGAGACAGTTCTACTTAGATTAAAATAGGTTGAATTAGATGAATTTAAACTAAGAGATTGGTTCTACACAGTTCAGCTGGGTACTCACACTATATTCTTGAGTGAAATGGGCCTCGCCATGGATCTGGTCAGGGTTTTAAACTGGACTCTGGTCTGGTCTGGTCTGGCCTCTGCACTTTACAGTGATCTGGGTCAGATCTCTCTGCTGGTCTGGGTCTCTCTGGGTACAGCACTGCTTTCTCTCTGGTCTGGTCTCTTAGTACAGCACTGCTTTCTCTCTGGTCTCTTAGTTCTGGATAGATTGAAGTCTCTAGTTTGGCTTTCTGGAGGTTGATGGAGGTAAGTATGGATTTTTCCGGCAGAGCGTCCCGCTGCAGATGGATTTGGAAAGTCTCTATCTGTCCTGTCTGTCTGCTTTTATGTGTTTAGAATGTGGGTGTGTTCTAGCATCACTGACCCTACCTCTCTCTCAGCTTCTAATTGGTCAAACTTCCATTTATCATTTGATTGGGGAATGAACTGTGAGTCAGAGGGATGTCATTTTACAGCCTGCAGAAAGTCCACTCCTCCTGTCAACTTACACACAAATCTAGATTTGAAACAAATACATATTTGCAGAGGTACATATTGTTTTAAAATCATATGCACCCATCATGCATTACAGGAGGTATCCCCTGTTCAAACTCTGCTCTTCCTGGGAGCTTGCATTCAGAACTGGCACATATTTCACTTTTTAACTGATTTTGCAATTTCTGACATGGACCCAACTTTACATACATGTGTGCAGGGAGTAGGGACATTAACTGATGAAGTTTCAGATTTTTAACATGCATACATTTAGAGTTATATCCACTTTTCCGCTGACACCCCCCTGAACACGCCACCGGGTCGAAAAACCTCTTAAAATGTGGGCAGAAAAATCACAAGAATTATGGTGTCATTTATAAAATGTTCACATGTCCGCTCTATGAGTTATTCATCTTTTTAAAGTTATGTTCTGGCTCCAAAGGGGTGTGGTTTCCCAGGTCACATGGTATAGAAACCAGTCTTTCCAGTTTCTGCCAAGCCAGCTTGCTCTCACAGGCAGTGCCCCTCCCAGCTCTTGCCAAGAGGAAGCTACATTTTACGACTGCGGTAATAAAAACCTTTGCCCGAGTGAAGAGGGCTTTGTTCACTCTCCTGCAGAGCACAGATAATTCAATTATCAGATAGATGGCATATCCTTAGTGTGGGCAGCAAAAGGAAGGTTGGCCTGGGAACACAGTGGTGACTCAAGTTTCACTGCTGATGGGGGTAGTTGCCAGGCAGAATCAAGTTCCTTATGCCAGGTTTCAGATAAAATGTCACTTTTTGTTCCCCAGTTCCTGCATTCAAATAAAACTAAACATTTTCACATATGCAGCTAGAAGGCTGATTCTAAGTTTAAAACTATGACATTTAAACAATTGCAACCTATGTGATACTCAAAAGTAGGTCACTCAGTCAATTTAAACATTTTCGATTTTAGTGTCTTTAAATCCAGTGCAACTTAAACTGCTGACTCCATAGCAGTTTTGTTATAAGCATTGTTTTGGGCTCTTCATTTCCCAGATTTTGTAGGCACACAACACTCCATTCTGCCAAATTTCTGCTGGTGTTCAGTAAATATTTTGCACATATTGCAATGTTTGAAATAGGCACTTTGGCTTGCCTTCAGAGAAACACAGGGTGGTTTTAAACTGCCGGCTTTTGGATAGTGGTGAGCACTGGTACTGCACCCATTTTTGGGATTTAAGAAAATGAATTCCCAACAGTTATGGGTTTGCTTTTGGCAATCAGCATTGCCATTCCCAATGGTTTCAGACTACTGTGTGGGTAGTCCAATGGTGGTTTTAGGCAGTGTCCTTCTGTGCCCATAACATCGGCAAAAATGAGTGGCAGCCTATTCTTCATGCATTTCCCTGTGCATTTTCTGGGAAGCTCTGGCCATCATGATGTTTTCCATGTCAGTACTGCACAGTTTTGAGGTACGGCTCGGATGCATGGGTAAATACATCCCACATCATCTCCCAGCCCCACTTTTACATTCCGAAGTGTTCATGACACACTCTACGGCATCTTATATGTACCACACTGTCCCTTGTGCATCTCCCGAGTCCCAAGTGCCCGTTTTACCCATTCATCTTCGGGCTGCCGTCGCCCTCATTGTGTCATGTAGCCCCCATTACTGCTTGAGCAACTCAAACTCCTTTCTAGCAAGCATCCACAGGGTCTCGACACCCCATTATCCCCAAGTTTGGCTTGTATTCTGAGCAGTGACTCAGCGGTCCTCTCTCTCTTCATTGCATGTTGCTCACCAAAGATCCTTGCACACCCCACTGCTCCTTGTACTGACTCCATGGCTCATAGCATGGAGTATGGTTCCTTAAACCCTGGTGCTTTTCAACCCCCTCTTTAGTGCTTAGTGCAATAATACAAGTGTCTGGACTCAAATGATAGTTTTGTGCTGTTGCTATAATAAGCTAGAAATCAATAACATTTTCCCCATCGTTTTTAAATACAAGCCAAATAGTGAAATACTCGGTCTTGGACCATTTTTTTATGACATGCTTTCTATACATCAAGGTCAGAATAGATGTGTTAGCAACCCCAATGGATTTGTTGTAGTAAACAGCAGTGCAGGTAGTCTTTCCATATCTCTTGCAGAATGTCAGTAGAACCACTCTTGTCAGCATTGAGGCGGGTACGCTGTTACCCCGCCCTGGTAACACCAAGAATATTTTGGCAACCTTCAGGCTTGGGCACAACATATACTTGTGGCAGTTTAGCTCTTTCAATTTTCCAAAAGAGAAGCATCTTAGAGGGAAGGCCATTCTCTAAGATTCTTTCAAGATTAAATAAGGCCTCAGACATTGTACTCTGCTGTGCAGTAAATACAAATAACTCCACAGAAATTAAGATTACTGGAAAATAAGGGGTTAAAAGGTCTATTTACTGAAAACAATGGTGCTAAATATGAAGTAGGAATACAATAAGGAACAGGTGATGGTTATGTTAAACAAATAAATGACTAAAAAAATAAAAACATATTCTGTCAATTTGGATCATGGTTTAGCTCAGGTGAGGTGGCAAACCAGGCTAGGTAGCAATCTTAAATCTTAATGACCTGTAAGAGGTTACAATGAGAATTTTCTATTATGGAAGAGCTGTCAAGACTATACATTAAAGGTTATTACCTTTATTATAACAGGCTCTAGATATCAGAGCACAAACCTTTTAAAGATGGAGTTAAGATCTGGCCTCCTTATCTGACTTTATTCTTCAGTGATATTGCTTCATGAGGGGGACCTCATAATTTATTTGTTGGACATTTGTAAGGTGCCACAAGACAAAAAGAGGGAGGGGGAGATGAGAAACAACAACAATACATGGTCCTACTAGGTCTTGTGGCATTCACACCATGCAAGTGCTGTAACAATTAGTGCAGGAGGAGGGGGCAGATCAGAGAGGAAGGCTTGGATAAGGGAGGGGGCAAGGGAGAAGAGCAGGGGCTGAGCAAGTTCTGAGGGGAGCCTAGGAGGGTGAATGCCAGGGGAGGCAAGGGTAAGGATCAGCTAGTGCGAGGATGGTGTGGACCAGATTCAGGCTAAATAAAGCAAGTGTGCCCATGGGCACGTGCTATTTAGGGGGTTGTGTGGTAGACTGGATGAGGAGGGCCTGGCCCCTGTGAGGCACATAAGGGACCAGGCACCAGACGCAGCGGCAGGGGGACATTAGCAAGGAAGTGGGAGAGGGAAGGAAGAGTAGAAAAATAAAGTCAGCTACGAATTACTCAGTGAACACTCCCCACAGCATTTTAGTTTAAAAAAACCTTTGCTCAGAGTTCCCATCTGATCCCACTGTCCAACCATGCATCTTTTGCATCTACCTTCAAAGACGTGTACCACCACAGCTGCCATTTTACTGTACACGAAATGCAGCTATTGTTTTTGTGTGTGGGTTTTATGTGGCACAAACCAGGCTAGGTAGCAACAGAATACTGTGGAAGTGATACATGATAACATATGTGGTAAGGGGTGGTTACAAGAGGCAGCACAATATGTTCCCGGCCATGAGGGTGGTATAGGATGGTGGACCACCAGACGACTGGGTGGTACCTAGGTATTCACTGACAAGTAAGGTATTGAGTACCTTCCTATAGTGCAAGTGTGTGGGTACAGTGTGGGCTGGGGTTTCAGTAGGTAGGGGCAGAGCAAGAGAAGGTTTCTTGTTTCCTGAGTTTTCTCCATCCATGCCAGTTATGTCTTGAGCTGTTGCAACAGCTTGTTCATGAGATTTCAGTCCTAGCTCTCAGTCAAAAAAGGTCCTGGAAAGTTTCGCCTGAGCTAATTGGACGTTGGCTTAGATGATCTTCATCATGGCACTCTACCTGGGACTTCAGCTACAGATGCATACGTTCATTGTGTGGGTCAGATTCAACATCATTTGATAAGAATTCATATTATATTTGTTTGCGGAAAAAGCTATTGCAAAATTTATCTCAGTAGAATATTTTACTTGGCATATTACTTTACTGCATCTCCTCCATCAGAGACCCACGAGGTTCATTTCTTGAATAATGAAATTAGTTGGACCTTCCTTGCGCCTAATGAGAGGGAGGATGGAATAATTCACAGAGTTCCACTTCCATTTTCTGAAATTTCATTTCATTTTTTATTTTCTCTGCCCACTGGTCTTATTTTAGTTTCTGGTACTTCCTGCTGGGAACCCTGCAGAGCAGAACACCTTCACAAAGCCTGACATTGCTGCTGGGCGCCCTACTGTCCAAACAGCTGCCGGGCACCCCCGTTTCCTTGTTCGGCACAGCAGGCTGTCCGGATGAGCAATGGAAGCTCTCAACTTGGATTACGCACACACACCGCTTGGCACCCCGCTGCGCGACACCATTATGGGAAAATGCCGTGGAATGCAACCTGTAAATGAGCTCAATGCTGTACAAAGTGTTTTATTTCTCATTCCGGCAAAATGTGATCCTGTGCACACTCCATGTAGCATACATTCAATTGGGACCGATGCATGATTTGCAAAGCATGATCCCAAATTAAAATAACCATGTTTCTCTTACACCCTCAAGTATAGGTTTCTATTGACTTCTGAAAGGATACACTAGGGTCTAGCAAGACATCAATAAGGATCAGAGGTGTAACAGATCAATCCCAGTTCAATATAAAATAAAACCATGTGATAAACAGTAGTTAGGCAGAACCATGCAATCACTACTCATACCGCCCCCACCCCCTCCCGGACAAGCACTATGACTGTTAATCACACAGGTCTAGACATGTCTGTCAAATAACACAATGTGCAGCACCTTTCCCTCTGGTGGGCAACACTACCCATTCCACCATTGCAGGGCAAGCCATATACTCAATATTGCCCTTCAGCTTGAACTTTCTTTTATACTTCCTAACCCTTATAGTTATGCTCTTGCCCACCATTAGAGCCGTGTTATAGCTTTAGCCTGCCAGGTCTATACAGTCCTTGTGATTCATTAAGATGGCCACAAATGAGTAACAACATAGGGGACCACCACAATTGGATACCATATACCGAGTAAAACTCACAAAAACATCATCCCATCCCCTTGACGAATTTCTTGTTCAGGCCTCTTAAAAAAACAAAAAACACAGGGGTTCCACAAGTGTAACACTTTCATCAGTGACCTTAAATAAGAAAGAATAGGAATAACAAAACATTTGTCTTTCTGGAATTCTATACAATAATTGCTGAACTCATTAAAGGTTTATATCAGGCACTCTTCAGGGGGTGAGTCACTGATTTAGTCTGTTCTTAAACACCTCCACTCAGCCTTTCATTCTATTGAAGTCTATGCACGAGTACCAACACAAGTTGGGTGATATTGTATGTATATTTGTTCTATATAAAGCACTTAAGTGTAAGTGCTTTATAATAACACATCATTATCATTTGGCCTTAGACGTTTGCTTGCATTCTCAGTAATTTGGTAATATGGACCTATACACACTGATCTTAACGATAGATATGGTGATCCATTCTTGTATGAAATGCATATCACATTATAGTGATATTGTAACCATATTTTTCGTAGTGTACTTAGGACTAATGCTATGTGATGCGAATTCCTGTTTTGTCGAGGGGTGAAAGGTCGTGTTTCATCGCTTCCTGTGATATTACTTCGGGGTGGGGTCAAATACCATCACTTCCTGTGATGTCCTCAGAGGTCAAGGGTTGTGTGATGTCACGTCCGCTACCGCAGGCATTTTGGTGAAATGATGTCCCTGAGCAGGTCACTGATAGCATAGAAACAAGGGACTCTGTTATCCAGTGAAGGATAGCCAAGGCTGTAAACGAAATGCATGCATTGTATAATGTGAATAGGTATATTTAAAACCTAGCTGATGCAATGGTATGTATAATGAATATAGTTCTAGGGCTGTTAATGCTGCATAGGTGGGAGTATGTTCTCTTGGCTTTGGAGAATCAGGATGCTTACACATATTGCATAGAATGAAAGTTAGAACGTTTCCCCCCCAACCCCCCACACACACACTCTCCCTGCCATCTTCCCTAGTTAAAGTCACTGTATTCAGTTTAGAAATATGAGTTTATATTTTCCCCAATTAGATAAACCAGGGGATCCCTAAAAGGAGAGGGTACGTTGCAATGTGGAAGTTGTCAATGCTGCTGAATGAGGTTCGTGAACTGCATTATTTTAAGCAAGCACCATGTCACAACACTATATAAAACATCTTTATTAGGAGAGAGATGTGCTATTCTCCGACTGAATACAAGGTGTTTGCTGTTTAATGGCTGCCTCGCTGAAGTGATGTCTTCTATAAAGCTCACGTCTAATGGGAGATCTGGTGTATTTGCTAACCCCTCCCAACACAAAACACAAAACAACCATGTATCTGGGGTTAAGTGAACGTTTTCCACCTTCATTACAGCACCCTCGCTCCAATATTCCTGAACTATCAATCCCTCCAAAACCTGTTTAAGGAAATCTGCATATAATATCATGTTGCAGTTCATCAAAATGACCTACACGATCTATACTTACATTTCAGTTAAAGGTTCACCTTTCTATATACTGCACATAGTTATTCCTTTAAATGTGAATCTCTGAGTTTGAACACACTTTGTATTTGTGTTTGCGTTTGTGTTAATGGATTTCTAAAGCACTTTCAACAACGCGCTGAACAACTATCTGCTGGAACAAAACATATGAACAATTGAAATGGCATGACATATGTCATATTACAATGGAGATGAAAGGAATAGAATATTAAGAGGTGAGAGGCACACAGAAAGAGTGAAAGAAGATCTATTAGGGAGGGGTACAAGACTGTGCACAGAGCAGCTTAGGGACAAAAAGGAGAACGCGAGTAGGGGAACGAAGAGTACAGAACGGTACATCGTTACAAACTACAGAAGAAAGATAGGATGGTGTAAGGCCATGGATTCATTTAAAAATGATGAATAGAAAGTGGAAGAGATGTAGGGATTTGGTCTAAAGCGCTCTATAAATAAATCAATCAATCAATCAAGAAATAAAAGTACAAGGATAAATGGCGGAAGATATTACGAATGGCAGAATTAAAGATAGAGCGTAAAGGAACAAGTTGGTAAGAAGGATAATACATATGCCCCAAAAGCCCTTTTTGGTGGTAATCACTATACAGTGGTGTTACTTATGTCCCTGAAGCCACATAAAACAGTGTTTCTTTGATATATGATATGATATTTTATTTATATCGCGATCCTACACAAGTGTTTCAGAGCGCGACGAGGCAAGGGAGGGAAACAGGGGAGAACAAAACAGCGATCTTACTAGGCCCGGTGACACTGAGAACGCGCAAGTGCAGGGGAAATAACAGAGTTTCTTTAAAGTATAAATAACAGAGTTCTTCATTCCTGTTTTCCTAGTTGAGTGTTGCTTTTGTTCTGTGTCAAGGGGGTGTTAATCAAGGGATTTGACAAATAAGGTCATAGGTCAGCAGGACCTTATAGGCTTTGCGGTACTTTATATAAAAGACTTTATATCGATGTCAACCACTTGTTTTGCATTTCTGTGACGTCCCGTATCTCTCTTACAGTCTCACTCCCGCTAAGCATTACAAATGGCCCAATGGAATGTGGCTGTACAAAACTTTGCACTGTTGGTGACACCGTTCTCGGAGAGTAGGACACATGAAGGAACCCAAACATCAGCGAAAGCTCATCACATGAAACATGAATGTTTTGAAGGGGTGATATGCATAGCTCTAACTTAACTCAATTTTATATTAAAAAGTAGAAAGCTGGACTAGCGAATTAGGTTGATCATCATGAGGAATTCGACTATCCGCACGGGGAGTGTGCGCTCGCCTGGGCCTTTATAATTTTTTGGAAATTAAAGTGAATGATGGGGGATCACCTCTGAAAATGTGTGATGCCATTCCGCACACATTTTCCCTGCTCACATGCATAGTCACGACTACTCCGGGAGGACACTGCCTACAGGCGCCATCCTCCCCTGTCATGTTCAGCTGGAATGTGTCTTTTTCAAAGGGTGTTTTGCTGGGGAATTTTTGCAGAAAAACGTTTCTGACGTTTTGAAAAATTATTTTTGTGGGGTTTCCCCCCGAACCCTTCACCATTTACATATTTTTATTATTCCTGGTGCCCCCAACCCTTTATATGCCCTTTCCCACCCCTATGTTCAGCTGGAATGTGACTGCCAGTTCTATGTCATTTCATCGACACACATTTTTATGACAGGTGTTTTGTTGAAAAAAACGTTTTAGATTTTGTTTACATTATTTTGTTTTCCCACTGTCCACTGTCATTTACCAGGGGGGTCCCACCCCAACCGCACTGTCATTTACCTATTTTGTTTATTCGTGACCCCAAAACCCTTCATATGCCCGTGCCCACCCCCCCAAAAAAATGCAAAACCTTTTTTCTGCAAATATGCTGCGGCAAAACACCAGTCGTAACAACGGGTGTTGTGGAAAGGATACTATACTGTGACAGCCATAGGTACATCAAAGCATCTCAAGAAGGGGAAAGGCAACACCTTCCTCCGGCCGTGGGCAACCAAATTAAAATATCAAAGGCTCCATGTATCTGCCTTCCTACTGTCTAAACTACGGGTGGCAGCACATACTAATAGGAGTTAAATGGAGCAGGGCTGTGTCAGGCTTGATCACAGAATGGAAAAGAGGAAGGCAGGACAAACACTTCTTGGATATGGAATGTGTCAAATTGATGCTAGTTCCCACCCCTCTGTATGAAGGACAGTGAATGGCATGTCTGGGTCCACTATTTACCGTAGGCAACCCCTGCAGAGTGGACACCTTTCAGAGGGACAAAGTATATGATTTGAGGGAAAGGAAACAGAAGTCTGTTCTCTCCACTAACCTCAAGGGAGACCTGCACTTTGAGCAAGAGCCACAGAGGGCTCAGTTAACCAGAGAGACACTTTGATCTACAACAGACAGGAAGCTGGGTGGGACATCTTAGTTTTCCTGTTGCAAAGCACTCTGGTTCTGACCTCATGCATAACAGAAGATTGTTGGTAGGGAGCCATGATTGATACATTAAGGTAGGCTTAACCTGCACCAATCACTGGGGCCCATTTGGCTTTAAAAAAAATAGGGCTGAGCTCCTCACTTAACAGATCATCCGATGACTTCGAAAGGAGTAAGAAGAAGGACTCATTTGGACCCTGGCTGAAGGTACAGTCTGCCTTACATCTTCCGCCAGTGAAGGAAGGCTAGGATTTCCAAGAGGGAAGCAAGATCCCTCCTCTAAACATCTCCCAGGGTAGAGAGGGAGATACCGGACTCAGAGTACCTATCCAGCAGCTCCCAAACTGGTACCCAGCCAGCACACAGCATGTCCTGCGAGGTTCTGCCAGCAAGCTTCCTTGGTGGGAAGTGCCAGAGAGTCTCTGAACAAAGGACAGGGCCATTGCCTGCAAACACTGTCCTCAGCTTTGGCTCGTCCACCTTAATGGACAACACACGCCCTGCAAAGAAGCTAGGAGGAGAGCCATGACAAGCATCAACCAGCATCCATCTTTTAAGGACATTTTTGAGGCAGTCGAGCCCTTGACCTGCAAGCAGCTGCACCACTGACTATTGTCACGCTGCTGTCACTAAAGCTGTCCAAGACTCCATGACCAGCGTTCCAGCTCCACCAACCAACACAGAGGCAACAATTCTTTACCCAGAGCCACTGTGTAGGCCAGCCTGCAGCTGTCCGTCCAGCCTCACTTTCCAAACTGCCTGCCGCCTGATACCCACAGCTGTCTCCCTTATTGAACTATGTGGCAGGAGCTGCAAAGCGTCCTGGAACCTACTTGACGCTGTTAAGCATCAAGATCATCTCAAGCACTAGGTACATTGTGGTTCTGTCCCCCTGGAACTTCTCCGAAGGTGCCTAGTGATGTTTACAATGCCTTGCTCCCTTGGTGCTGAAACCAAACAACCTTGAACAGTCGAGACTGATTTCTTTACTGACTACCCTCCTGTCAGTATCCAGAGTGTATCTCTTTACTTCTGTGTTGCAACTAACCAATGAACGCCGACCTTTCGGAGATAAGTCTGCCGTTTCGTCCATGTTACCAGAATTGGACAAGGAGGTTTATAATTTACTTGTGCTCCAATCTATTTGTATCCCTTCTGGCGTACTTGAGGTGTTGGGCTTATTGATGGTTTAGAAACCGATGTTCATGCCTGGTACCACGGGGGGTGATTTGTCACAAGTATGTCCAAATTAAAAGGGCTTACATACTTTAGAAAGACAATGAGTCATACATAATGGATACACAAGTTAAAGTGTGCAACTCATGTGGAAGTTAGGTTTGCAGTGCAATGGGTACTTGCTCTCGGTTTTCAGGGGAATGCAACCCATCAGTGGGTGGAGGGTGATGATTTAACTGGGAACAACACTCCCCCTGAAATGTTGTGCTTTGTATGCTGACTTGACCTGTCTGAATTATAGAGCCTTAGCTGGACAGGAAGGGTCAAAATAAACTGTATCTGAGGCTTCACAGCTGACAAAGTCCAAGCAATTACCATGTAAAACATTTCATTGCTAGTACTTGCATGTGTTTGCATACGTTTTTAGGCAATTGAAATTGTAATGTGGGGTCAATACTTGCATGTAAGGGGAGTGATTGGAAGGGAGGGCGGGCTGGAGGCAGCACATTCTCACAGCAGTCCTTAAGTAGGTGCTTTCCTGCTTGGAACACTGGAGCTGCACTAGAATAGCAACATTAGAATGTGTAAAGAAGTTAGATGCCCCCACACTAGTATGTTTGCCCCTCTCCCACAGTCTCTGATGGTAACGCCTCTCTCAACAATTTTAGGGTTACTCCCACCCTTGATATTTTAGCCTAGATGTACGCAAGTGGTAACATTCTGGTTGGATAGCTGTATTGGCCTCTGTACAGCTGAATACAAAAGGAAATCAGCAGGGAGTGGAAACCCTAAACAATCACTTAAAAAGCAATGTATCTTTCTTTGCCAGAGTCACAGGGTATGGTAACCCATTTCACTAGGTAGGTATGTGGGCCACTACAACCCCCCCCCACATGGAAGTAAAGCCACATGGACCCTGCTTGCTTGTGGCTCACCCTCCTGGGTCAGTGAGTCTCGGCATACGTGGGGCTATGTATCCGGTAGCCAGGAGGTAACACAGATATCTAGAAATGAGGGTGCCCAAAACAACTGACACCCAGGAGCTCCTTTCTGCCCCCTTCCTAATATTACTCTAACGTTTCATCAACCGTTTCATCTGACCTTGTATAGTTGTTCACTTGACCCCCTTAAATTGGGGTAATTCAGTCCTTTGTGCATAACATGAATATAGTGTGTTGTTGTACACAAGATTCTTTCCTTATGATCTTTTGTTTTTATTTTCAGACCTGCATCAAGTATTACACCAGAAGCCTCACAAGAGTACAAGGAAGAAGATGGAGTCTTGATCTCGGTTTTCAGGATGTGAGCATAATACCTACCCACCCTCCAATTGTGTGCTGGGCACACGTTTGCTGGCAGGGTACTGCAAGCACCCTCCTTTTCAGAGTTTGGGTAAGGATGCAGCACTAGAATGGCAATGCATAAGTCCTCCATAACTGGAATAACAGGTTTTCAATGTTGGTAATCAGGTTCTGTAATGTACTAAATTTCTACAGACCTTGTATGGTAGGATGTGTACATGAAACTAAAAATTATACTTGTTTTAAAGTGTGAGAGCGCAATACTAGTATTGTATAGAAATGAGTACTTGAAATGCATTGTTCTTCTTGAGTTATTCAAGCACTTTGCAGAGATACAAGAAGATGATCATGTAGAAGTATTTGCCAAGACACTAAGCACACACATTTTTAAACTTAGGTCTAGTTTTCTGAATGAGATGAGTATCAGAGAGGTCTGGCTGTTTTTTGCAAGAATAAGGAAATCCATGAAACAACTGCAAAAAGTTAATCACAACACAACACATCCTACTGAGGGGTTTAGTTTAGTTTATTTATTTGTAGAGCGCACCAAGCCTTGGGGCATCTGGGCACTTATCTTGCATAGGTTACATAGTTTGTATACAGTAGTTTACATAGATACAAACATAAGTAAAATAAAAATCTATTTACAGTAGCATTACAGTGAGGTCATCTGTCCGCTTAACTTACTTAGTTACACAGTTGCATTCCAAATTTAGAATACAGAAACAAAGTTTGTAGTCATATATCAATAGTACAATAATTACAGTGGCTGTGCAGGAGGGAGTATACATAGGGACTCTATAGTGTTAAATAGTGAGTGGACAGTGTTAGGGGTGGTTAGTAATTCTTTGCTCATGTAACCATATATTTTAACCTTATTCCTGAAGGTATGCTGGGACGGTTCAGATCTTATCATTAACAGAAGGGTATTCCAGGTTTTAGCTGCTAATACCAGAAAGCTACTACCTCCTGCTCTTTGCAATTTGAACATGGGGATCTTGACACAATGTGTCTGTGCAGTTCTATTAGGTCGAGTTGATGTGTTGCGTGAGATACTATTGCTAGGGTAACTGGGTGCAAGATTAGCGAGACACTTATGTGTAAGTTTTGAGGGTGATTCTTTGTTTAACTGATAACCAGTTTAGGATGTGTCTGGTTTTGGAGATATGTTGTGATCTCGGGAGGTTCAGCGCTGATCTAATGCAATTATTTTGAATAACGTGCATCTTATTTAAGTTTGCGTAGGTTGGTTCCAAAGTACAGAGCTTTACAATAGTCAAGTTTTGACCGGGCTAGGGCTCTGGCTATAGTGATGCAGTTTGGTGTGGTGATAAATGGTCTGCAGGCTGTAATTAGTTTGCACGTGTAGGCCGTGGAGGAAGCAATAGTGTTGGTTTGTCTTGTTAGTGTAAGCGTAGAGTCAATGTAAATACCTCGTGTTTTTACATCCTTGGAGATCGTAATGATGTTCCTGTCTATGTTGAATGAGGAGCACTGTCCATCTAATTTGTTTAGTTTTGCTGATGATCCTAAGAGGAGTAACTCTGTGGTATCGTCTTTAAGACAGCGTCCGTGCTTAGCTTAGCTTAACCCTGAAGGAATCTTGTTGAATCAGAAAAAAATGCTGAAGGCAAATTACACAATCATTGAAGACTGTAGGCCATCAACCATAAGAACACAATTTCTATGGTGAAATCATCTCCCTCTCCCCTTCTATCCTGGCTTTCCCTCTATCCCTGCACCCAGCTATCTGCTTCTGCCCCCCAGAATGGGCTTTGGCTCTGTAGTCATGTGAAATAACAGGCCAGATCCACATAAACAGGGGATTTGGGTTCATACACTTGCTGTGGTAACATGGGCCTTGATACACTACTAATAACGCTACATATGATGATCGATTCTTGTATAAAATGTATGCCACATTACAGGGATATCGTAACCATATTTATCTTAGTGTACTGAGGGATTATGCTATGTAATGTGTCATTTGTATAGCACCTTTCACCATTGGTGTTGTCACAACCTGTGTAGTTTGAATGCCCTGGGGGGGAATTCTATAAATGGGAAATTCTAGGAGGTGCTACTATGCATCTGTGCATTATAGCCAACACGAGCATATGAAGGGGTGTCCAATTCCCTTTTATCCACCCATGTCTAGTTGGCATGTGAGTGGGTGGAGAGAGGTAGTCTAGAGAGGTTGTCTAGGTGGGTATGTGACAGGATAGTCATTATGTGTGCAGTTACACTTTGACTTTTTGGTGTGAAAGGTAGCTGCGAATTGTTGTTCAAAGTGTCATCGAGCAGTGTATGAAAGCAGATGATCCCACTTCCTGTGAGGTCAAGTGGTGAAGGGTCATTTGCCACCACTTCCTATGATGTCATTTTGAGGCGGGGGTAAAATGACCTTACATCACTTTGTATGATGTCACTTGGGGGCGGGGCCATATGACATCACTTCCTGTGATGCAATCAGGGAGGACAAGGAATGTGTGATGTCACTTCTGCTACACGTGGCATTTTGGTGACATTTCGTACCTGGAAGTAGGCACAGGATTGCAATTTTTGCTAAGAAGACTCTCTGTGAGCCCACAATGGCAGCTCCATTATGGTCCTTGCTGGTTTAGGCCAGTGAATGCCCTGAACTATCCCTCTCATTTCCTGTGGCCTGGTCTAAGTGACATCCCTTGTGGCATCAGCAAAACAAAATAGGTGATGGCTGTAAAGTTTAGCATTAATGTTAACCTCTGGCATTGCTCTGGGCAACCCTCCATACCATTGTTCTTTGCCTGCCAAGCCATTACAAAAATGGAAAGACCATATGCAAATCAGGTTTGGTCCCAGCCTAAAAGGGACAGTTCAGCCTGAAATGCCTGTTACATACCTTCTGCAACAGACCACAAACATCCCAAAACATGTTTCGGCCTTGTTGGGCCTCATCAGTGAGGAGAAGCTTGGGTCGCTACGCCCTGCAGGCACGGGACCCACGTCTTGGCATACATGTCTGACTCGGGGTGACTTCAGCAAAACAAAAGATGTGATGGCTGGGTTTATAACTACTCTTAACCTCTGGCACACCAGAATGGGTGGTCACCTGACACTTTTCCCCCAGCTCCCATTATTGAATGGCTGTCTGGTATTTGCCAGTTCCTTTGTGCAAGGGTAGTTAAGCTTTGTCCTTACCCTGCTTCTCTCTTTTTTGCTTCGTTCTTGCAAATTGGGGGTGGCTGGTCTGCCAACCTGCTGAAGGAGTTTCCCAACTGATTCCTTCCATGTTTGTCATTTATTTGTAAAGCACTCTTGTGGCAAAATGTGCTACGTACAGCGGCTTGGACATATCCCAGTTTGAGTGTTTTGGCCACGAAAGTCCAGTGTGCCTTTCCTAACTACTTCAACTGAATCCCCACATATCCTTAGACGAACCCTCCACTCTGGGCTGTTTCCTGCTGTATCCTGCTGTTTCTCATCAGGGTCTTCTGCTTAGCTGTGGATCACTGCTGGTGTCAAGAAGTGGGTCGATACTTCACCAGCATGACACTTCTTCAGCCTTGGATATCCAACAGTATTTTCAGTGGTTGTCCCTGTCTTGGGATCGTTTGCTGCTGTGCTGCCTTGATCTTTTGTCCACCGAGTTGCCAGGGGCCGTCTTTGCATTTACAATTTCGGCAAAGCAATTTACCAGCAAGATTTGTTTCAACAAGATACTTTTACTATGCCTTCTATGTTAACATCTAATTTTCCATGTTGATACATCTCCTTGAAACAGTGGTTTAACACTAAGATCAACCGCCCCACTTAACAAATACAAGGGCAATTACACTTTATCAACAAAGTACAATTTTGAAACAAATTGGCATTTATTTATCTATTTAGATGGTTTTTAAATGACTGAAACATACGAAATAAGAACACAATCTTCATGAATCAATTGGAAACCGCAACAAAACTAAAATTAAATTATGATTATTCTTTCATTCTAATGAGAACCTATTCACCGTCATACACGTTCAGCGACTTGCTACCTTCCCATCCCGCTTATATCTTCCCATTTGGCTTAATTTATTTTACTTTCTAAAATGCAATAATACCACGTACTATATCAGCACATAACTAGAGTCATTCAATTAGGTGATTTGGTGATTTAGTTCATCTTGTACAAATCGTATTTCCTTGTTTTTTAATATATTTTCTGCATGTTCATATTAAGGGACCATTAATGGAAATCACTGCATTTTTCCTGAAAGACCTGCGCGCTGAGAACAAAACTGTGTGAGCCGGTGCACAGATAAAAAGTTGCGTGTGATTCAGATTTGTGGAATTCTATGCGCATTATACCCCTATGCGTAAGTCACAGCGGGAACACCCCGACATGCCCACACGCAGAGACAAAACTGCCAGAAATTGGCACATTTGCACCCACTCCAGACGCG
Source organism: Ambystoma mexicanum (assembly GCF_040938575.1). Classification (NCBI taxonomy): domain Eukaryota; kingdom Metazoa; phylum Chordata; class Amphibia; order Caudata; family Ambystomatidae; genus Ambystoma; species Ambystoma mexicanum. Next base: position 1,159,909,647 of record NC_090928.1, on the reverse strand, counting down.
AATACATGCTCCCTGAAATCAGTGCCTGTGATCCCCCACAAGCAGGCCTCCACCTCGAGAACACATGCACTGTCCCCGTGACTGTCACCGGCACCCCAACAACATGCACACCATTAATCCTAACTCGTGAATACGTGCGTGCAAACCCCGTAAACCATTCCTGCACCATGCTACGTTGTGTACGCACACCCGGAGGATGATCAGTACCCTGTATGCTCACACGCATTCCTTAATCTGATATGCAAACACACCTCCATATTTACACATCCACCAGGCGAGTATCTACGCCTGCTTTCGGCTGGCGTACAGTTCGAGGGCTGTGCGTGGGTTTTTCATAGGCGGGATGATGCACAGCCAATTCCATTAATTTGCTTTTACTTGTGGTGTTGTGGGCATGCGAGGGTCTGCCTGCAGGCCCTCCCTCAGCATGCCAATTTTTGAGCAAGTTATTCCCCATTTTCCGTGTTCTGACCAAGAATCCGCCCACAACCTGCCTGGAGTCTCGCGCAAGTCCCTTGATGGCTCGCAAAGGCGTTCCGAGCCTGTGCAAACTCCACACAAGTACCGCGCATTCAATTACATGTCTCGACGAACGGGGATTTGCATGCGATTTCACGCGCAAGTCCCCTTTTTACCGTGCAGTTTATTCCATGAATCGGGCCTTAAGTGTTTTCTAATGAGTTTCTTTTCTTCTGGTTTTACTGTAATTTTCAGGAGATATGAAAAAGTTATATGGCAATTAGTGATGTAAACAAAAATATCTGCGGCCTTGATAAAACACCCGTTAACATGAAATGTGTGAGCCATGGATAGATAAAAAGAATCAATTCACACCAATACAAACAAACAATGAAATATTTCTTCAATTGATTTTTTGTCAGCCGCGTAACAGCAATATACAACGGGCAGACTGTCATTCAATGACATGTTAGGTGATGTTTTCTGCATTTTCTATGTGTTTTCACTAATGCTACCAGTTTTGGGTGAGGCTCATATACAAATCACATTAAACAAATAAAGATTGGGAAAACCTGAATAACATGTTAGGCAAACGAAAAGTGGGTGTTTATTAAAGAAAATATATACAGTATCTTGAAGAGAGGATACCTTTATTAGATTAACTCCATATGTGTGTCTTCTAGGTTTCAGGACCACTTTGAACTCTTCCTCAGGCAGGAGGATTGAGAAAGAGACCCATGTGGTCTTCAAAGCTATCAGACACAGGTATGGAGCAGCCTGATCAAAGAGATTGCTGCTTCCTGACTGAGGAAGGCCCCATGTGGCTGTGAATGAATGCATAAGCAGACCAATTACTGTACAAAGAACTCTGATGAAAAAAGATGACTGACTGGCCAATTTTGCAGATACACTGCTTGGCAGTGCCTAGTTGCCCGGTACTGATAACCACACGCGGGCACACACTGTGCTATGCAGGGAATCGTTGCAGCTGCCACATCCAGCCCTTACTTTGCCAAAGATCTGCTCACATTCTGTTAAACATATGAACAACCTTTGGAAACTTTCATCCTAGATTCCCTGCCAGTGTACGGCATTTCACTTCCTGGCAGGCGCCAGATGAGTATTTCGTAAATCAGTGAATAATGACAGCTCTATTGCTGGATTTGGAGTTACAGCTTCATTCTCCAAACAATAATAGTTTAAGTCTCAGGTGACGAGGTAGAAGTTTTTATAAAGAGTAGTAAAGACGCGATTCCTTGGGAATAATATTTCGAGGTTATAATAAATTGGTTGTGGATATCAAAAGAAGGGTATCTGTCATGATCTTTGTGTGAAGGCAGACAGTGTAGAGGAAAGTGATTGACAAAAAGCACACATGCTATAAAGTGAGAATGGTTTAAGGAAATCAGTTTCCTATAATATACATCCCAAGCCTTCAAACACATGGCATTAAAAAGAAGAGCACTTGTATTTGCAAAGATTATTTATAAGGTGATGTTATTTAATGGGCACATTGATGATTCCGGTAAACCTGGGCTCTAACCTTGGATTTGGCACTAGATCATAAGCAACAGTTTTTTTAGGATTACAGTTTAATTTGCACCTCGACTACTCAAAGCCTACTTGTGTATGCACAACCCTCCTTTTTAAAGATGCTTAACATCTGTTGTGCACAACAGCGATGCTCCTTAGGACTACACCACCTTCTGCAACATTCCGCCCAATTGAAGCATTAGAACCCACATGTGTAGTACGTGGCTGAGTCCCAAGTCAGTGTTGCTAACGATTGTGATTAGCTATAAGGCAGTAGGCCTATCTTTATTGTTTTTTTTAATTTTTTTATTTGCAATATCTAGTTTCTTACAAACTTTTATTACAGTTTTTGTTCACAACTTTCTTTGTCAATCACTTCATTTTTGCAAGGTGAATTATCAAATTCAAGGTTCAGGTGGCCGTTTGGTTCACCGTTTTCTCCAGAAAATTTATGACTGCACAAGTCAGGTGAATTGAATTCCCACTTAGGATTCACAACCATAATTCGTCCATACTGTCAGTAAGTAGAGCGAACTTGAAAAAGTGAAGAGTCCTTAGGTCTTTGAGCAAATGTCCTTAGGTCTTTATTCCAGGTGTATGTCACAAACATTCTGTGCTGAGGACTCCGGATGCACCTAGCTAACCTAACCCAATAAAGCTGAAGGGATGTTGGTGTTCTTATGCAAGGAGTGATTGCCTGATGCTTAAGGCTGGACAATTTTCTTATGGCAGGGTCCGGTAGGGTCGGTGGTTTGGGTGTTGTGGGGCTGGGTAGCAGGTTCAAGACCTCTGTGGATATGGAGGTTAAATTTAGTTTTTTGTAGACATAAAGATCAATAGTAAGCAACAGAAAGTTAACCTCTCGAAAGGAAATATTCAGCATTAAACAGAGGTGGCTGACTCCTTTCCATTCAATCTATATTTGTGTTTCCGAATCAAATATATATATTTTTTTTAGCGAACAAGTCCTATTATTATTTATTTTTCCTTTTTTTACATTTTAGTATGCCATGGGTTTTTATTTGATATCATGATTAAATTAGGGGACTAGAATTGTCAAAAGGGGAACCATAATGTTGGCCTCAGATGAGGAACAATATCATGTCTCTTCTCGTATTTGCTTAACCCTTTAAGTGCTAAGGGTGAATATGTTCTTCCTGAATTCCCATAACGATACCTTTAGGCACCACCCACTCCCACGCTTAAATGGTTGAATGAATATTTATGTCCCTTACATTCATCAAAGGTGTCCTATTTATGAAACTATTTTGTTGATGCAAGTTTAAAAAGTGTTCCTATTTTGACATGTAACTTAAACATACAATCCTGGTCCCACCCACATCAGTTTAAGGGAAATGTTAGTGAGGATCCATAGGGACAGATACTTAGCTATACTTAGAGGTATACCTTAGAGGTAATCTGCGACACATCCGCGATACATAAAATCTTGCGAGGACCTTTCATTTGCAGAGATGGAAAGTCCAGTATCAAAGAGCTATCAAAGACACAGTCAGTTACAGCTGTAATACAACCATTCAAGGAATCCAGTGACAAAATGGGCATGTATGGCATATACGACATGTATGCGATTTGTTCCTAAAGGATCAAACTGCAAAATATGATACTGAAAATCTATAATAAATAGGAAAGACATGAACCCTCATTCATATATGAGGGTGAATTAAACACCCATTACTAATTATCTTAATATCTCATGTTGTACATAATTCCATACACAGGTACACAATGTCTATATTCGAGAATGACTCATAAACGTATATTTTAGCATGTCATTTCTATCAGCATTCAACCTCAATTAAAAAAAGGGTAAGAAAAGTGTCCTGAGATGTTGCAGTCAACTCATATAATGGGCCTCATTCCGAGGCTGGAGCTATCCATGGAGTAAAGAGCACCATGGTAAGCAACCATGGAGCTATTTACTCCATGGAAATCCGGCATGGTGAATGGAGTAATTACCGGTCCATTCCAAGGTTGGAGGGACCGGTAATTCCCCATTCACCATACCGGTTCCCCATCCCCATTCCTGCCCCCATAGGGCTCAATGGGAATGGGGAAGGAGTAAATTACGGCACGGTAAATTACGGTGCAGTAATTTACTCCAAGGTCCCTTTGCGGGTTGGATTTGTAACGCCTGCTAAAAGCAGGCGTTAAATGCCAACCCGCAAAAGGGAACTCGGAATATGGTGGTAAGTGTTAACGGTCACCGTTGCCATTAACGGTGACCCTTAACCCTTACCTCCAGCCTCGGAATGAGGCCCAATGACACTTTAATCTCATCTGTCTGCAGTAGAGCACAGACAATGGGCCTCATTCCGAGGCTGGAGCTATCCATGGAGTAAAGAGCACCATGGTAAGCAACCATGGAGCTATTTACTCCATGGAAATCCGGCATGGTGAATGGAGTAATTACCGGTCCATTCCAAGGTTGGAGGGACCGGTAAGTCCCCATTCACCATACCGGTTCCCCATCCCCATTCCTGCCCCCATAGGGCTCAATGGGAATGGGGAAGGAGTAAGTTACGGCACCGTAAATTACGGTGCCGTAATTTACTCCAAGGTCCCTTTGCTGGTTGGATTTTTAACGCCTGCTAAAAGCAGGCGTTAAATGCCAACCCGCAAAAGGGAACTCGGAATATGGTGGTAAGTGTTAACGGTCACCGTTGCCATTAACGGTGACCGTTAACCCTTACCTCCAGCCTCGGAATGAGGCCCAATGTTTTTACTTGGATATATTGTACAATAAATATATACTTATAGAATGTGTGTCATCCGCAATCGCTACCGCGGGTGGCGGCTCCTTCCACGTTGGAGGCTGCAACCCGGCAGGTAGGGCGGTTTAGTCCCTTCTTTGTGTCTGGTCTCGAGTCATTGGCCTATCGCAGCACTGCCGGAAGTTATCTGCCCCTCAAGCCCAGCAGTCGCTGCGTTTCAACCTTTTGCTGGTCCTCGCTCCAGCAGCTCTGGTTCTTGCGCTCTCCCAGCTGTGCCCTCTGCTCGCCTCGGCGTGCGGCGGGTTATTTCTGCCTGCTCGTTCCGTATCCTTGGGAACAAGATTCCTCTCCTTCTCTGTCGGCCGGTTCGTTTTACCGGCGGCGGCCTTACCTCTTCCAGTCTCTTCCTCGCCGACCTCTCGGCACTTCCTCGCTTCCTCCTCCTAGTCTCGCTGCTCCGGCGGCGGACGTTTTTTTCTCCTCTTTGCCGCTTTTTTCACTTGCGGTTCTCCAGTTTTTCCTTTTCTTCTTTCTGTTGTATTCTCCCCTGTAGGTTCTCTCTTTTTCCTACCGCGCCTGTGTTTCCCTTGGGCCGGTTGTTCATTGGCTTCCTTCTCACCTCGAGTTGTGTCGCATTGGACTTAATTCCTGTGTTCTACCCTGTGGATCTCGTCTCTGCTTCCAGTCTTACTGCTACAAATTGGATCTTCACCTACTTCATTGCCAGAAGTCTCCTAAGGGTTTTTCCCACGTGTGGGTTTTTTCCCTTTTGTCCGGCCTGTTCCCGGAAAAGGGGCCCCAGGACGGCTGTCTATTCAGCTGTCACTGTGGCTTCTCACCGAGATAGGCAAGTGCTACCTAAAAAAGAACGGGACTACCTGAGCCGGCAGAATCTACGAAACTCAGGTCACTCTGAAGACTCAGGTGAGGAGAGTGTGGAGGGACGGGAAGACAAAGGGGTTCGACAGCTTAAGCAGTCACAATGGGCCTCATTACACGGAAGGCGGTAATGGTTAACGGCCACCGTTAATGGTAATGGTGACCGTTAACCATTACCGCCTTACTACGAGGTCCCTTAGCGGGTTGGTGCTTTAACGCCTGCTTTTTGCAGGCGTTAAAAACCAACCCGCTAAGGGACCTCGGAGCTAATTACGGTGCCGTAATTAGCGCCTTCCCCATTCCCATAGAGCCCTATGGGGCAGAAATGGGAATGGGGAAGGGCAATGGCGGAAGGGGGATTTACTGCCCCACCAACCTTGGAATGGGGCGGTAAATCCCCTTTCCGCCAAGGCGGTGCCGGTAATTTACCGGCATGGTCCAGGGTGCTAATAGCACCCTGGATCACCGCCTTCCGTGTAATGAGGCCCAATGTGTTTCACATGTCTTAAAATAAATTGCATGTTTTTTTCGCACCAACATGGATTTTCCAATGATATCGTTAGTTTGCTCTAGTTTAACGTTATCTAATCGATTGTCATATCTGATGTGATCAGTGACATCATGTGTGATGTTGTTGCATTAAACTAACACATTAACGCCCCCTTGACTATGTTTGTATGCTCAATTCTAAGGTTGTTGTCGGGCACACCAGCACACACTAGGGCTGGCTCTAACTACACAGAAGATACCTCACATACAGGGCTAAAACTAGTTTTGCTAGAGACGCAGCTGTAGGAATAACTTTTTTAATAAAATTCCTTCTGTGTAAAATGTGTTAAAAGACTAGGGTACAAACAGGAGGTGATTACCCGTCGACTCCATTTTGTAGTTACCTGTTGTCGGGTTGAACCAATTTAACTCAACCATCTCTTAGCAAATGCTTTTTTTAGTGAATTTCATAGGTTTTGTTATGTTTTATTTGTGGTTTAATTCAATCAGGAACTTTACACAATTTATCACAAAACATTTTTAAAACAATTTGCAATTACAATTTGCATTCATCAATTCTTCAGGCTTTTTGATATAGTTACCCAGATTCTATAAAGTGCTATGTGCCTTGCTACTGACTCCGTATTCATGCAATAAGACCAGAATTCCATAGACTTTATTTACCCATAACTATGACTCAATTTACCCAAGAGTGTCATCTAAAGTGATCCTAATTCAGGACATTCAGTCAATACATGCTTTACAGTTTCCTTATTAGACCGTATCTACAGACCGTATCTACAGAATCTGCCCTCCGGAGGTATACCCCATTGAACACCGCAAACAGACCTAGCCAGTAACTGATTGGTACACATATGCAGGCGAAATGTGCAGACCTCTGGGTCGGGACATCTCAGTGAGTACAATTGGGGCTTCCTGTACTTGTGCACGACCATAACCACCTGAGGGTAGCTTTGCAACCCGTACAGGTGTTCATAATTAACCCCCCAATCCCATCTAGTTATCCTTCTTCGAAATGCATGTTTTAGTATGCTAAGCAGTTTAATCGTACCATATTAGGAGACCAATGTATGGCCACCCACAGCTCCTCCAATAGGACAGCAAAGGAGTTCTGAGAGTCCCTACCCATCCCAGATTGGTAGCTCTGCCCCAGCATCTTTAACAAGCAGGATACAGGTCTGGATATGGCTTTTGCTCTCAAGGACGTATGGCTAAACTCTAGCCAACTATATGCTACATCTCTCACCACTTGCTCTCCAACAGTGCTTTCTTCTGAACTCATATGTGATGTTATAGCAAAATTATTGGTGGATTCTAAACCTATACCTATGCTCCACCTCTAACTCCCTCAGGGTCAGTCGTTTTTCAAAGAAACAAGCTGTTGGTAGATCTCTGTCTTCGGCTGGGGCCTCCCTCTGGAACTTGAGGAGAACCATCTCTGGTTCTGGAAGCACCTCAAGACCTTCCTCTTTGCTTGTGCCTTTGCCCCGTCCCCTGCTAATCTGTTTCTCTCTTGGCACGTACACCTGGCCACCTTCTGTCCTCTGGGCCCAGATACCTGCTCATCCTGCCACCCTCCTGCACTGCCTCCGGGCCACCCCTTGCCCTGGGGTCTGTATCTGTACACATACAGTCCCCACCCCCTTGTCATACCTGGTGTGCTGCCTTAATCACAGCACTTGCTGGCTTCATTACCACTGTGTATTGCCTAACTATTTATTCATTATATTTAATTATCTGTTTCTCTCTTCCACTAATGCCCCCTTCCATGCACTTTTCCCCTATCGCTTTCCCATGCACTTGTGCGTTCTCCATGTCACTGGGCCTAGTAATATTGTTGTTTTGTTCTCCCTTGTTCCCCTTCCTTGCCTTGTTGTGTTCTAAAACACTTGTGCATGAGCGTGATATAAATAAAACATCATATCATATATATCATACACTATAGACATTGGGCCTCATTCCGAGGCTGGAGGTAAGGGTTAACGGTCACCATTAATGGCAACGGTGACCGTTAACACTTACCACCATATTCCGAGTTCCCTTTTGCGGGTTGGCATTTAACGCCTGCTTTTAGCAGGCGTTAAAAATCCAACCCGCAAAGGGACCTTGGAGTAAATTACGGCACCGTAATTTACGGTGCCGTAATTTACTCCTTCCCCATTCCCATTGAGCCCTATGGGGGCAGGAATGGGGATGGGGAACCGGTATGGTGAATGGGGACTTACCGGTCCCTCCAACCTTGGAATGGACCGGTAATTACTCCATTCACCATGCCGGATTTCCATGGAGTAAATAGCTCCATGGTTGCTTACCATGGTGCTCTTTACTCCATGGATAGCTCCAGCCTCGGAATGAGGCCCATTTCCCTCTAACGCAAGTCTAGGGCGCACTGCCCAAGGTGTTGCCCATGCCTCTGCTTGCCACCCGATGAGGAAGAGGGACTTGGAAGAGGAGGAGAACAAGAGCGTGGGATGAGGAAGAACAATAGGGGATTGGTATAAGGAACAGGGAATCAGCCGAGGAAGAGAAATAAAGATTGACATAAGGCAGACAGATTCAAATGTGAAAAAAGAAGAGGGACTGTGAGGAAGAGGATGAGAGATTGGGAAACAGATGTGCGACGGGGAAAGGTAAGAAGGACTGGGACAAGGATTAGGCAACTGGGTGAGGAAGAGGGTCAGAAATGAGGATTAGAACATCGGACTGGGACAAGAGAGAGGGACTGGGAATAGAAAGCAGAATTTGGCAAGGGAGGGTGACTGGAACATGGAAGTGCAAGAACTGAGATGAGTAAGAGTATGAGGGACTGGAAAGGGAAGATGGATGTAGACAAGAAAGAGGGACTGGTATGAGGAAGAGGAGGAAGGACAGGGACAGGGAAGAGGCTGAAGGACTGGGATGAGAAAGAGGGACGATTGTAAGTCAAATGGCTAGAGGTGAGGAACAGAATGGCAGCCTAGGATATGGAAGGGGATTGGAATGAGTATGAGGTACTCGGGTCAAGAGGAATGACATGATGAAAAGAAACTGGATTGCGGAAGAGAGACTGGTACAAGAAGGTTGGACTAGGGGTGAGAAAAAGTATGATTACTATGACAAAATGTGACTAGGACAATGAAGCAGGATTGGAAAGAGAAAGGCAAGCTTTGTCAGAGAAGACAAAATGGGAAATGGACAAAAAAGAATGACTGAAATGAGGAAGTTAGATGGTATGAGATCTAGAATGAGGAACATGAACGAGGAAGAAGGATTGGGACAAGAAAAAAGGATTAGACATTGGTATAAACTAGGTCAGAAAAATGAAGAAGGACTGGAATGTAGAAAAGGGGTGCGGACAAGGAAGTGGGACTGGGATGAAGATGAGGAACTTGGACATGGAAACAGGACTGGAATGAGAAAGAGGATGGGGACTGGGACAACTAGGGGGAATTGGGATGAGGAAGTAAAGATGGAATTTGGGTGAGCAAGAGGTTTAGGGACTGGGACAAAAGATGAATGAGATTTTGAATAAGTTTGTTTGTTTGTTTGTTTGTTTATTGATTTGTATTGCGTGCCAAACCTGAGGGTATCTAGGCGCATATGCACAAGGTTACATGTATGCCCTAGGCATGATTTACAATAGTTACAATGGAACAAGTTACAAAGGTTACAATTAATTATACAAAAAACAACAGATAGTATATACATGAAAATACAAAGGATAATGCAATGCAGGTACAGAATTAAATACAATATCGGTCAGAGGCAGAGGTTGCAATGCATTAGAGTCATATAGTGACAGTTGACAAGACTTAGATAAAGCAAGTATGTCAGAGGTCCTTAGTGCAGAGACAGTTACGGTGTTTCCCCTGAAGTTAGGGAAGGGTTGGTCTGCTTATTAAGGAAGGCGGGAGGGCATTCCAGAGCTGCGCCACCTTAACAGGAAACTGCTCCCCCCCCCTTTTTTAGTTTGAATCTGGTGCTCGAACAAGGAAAAAGGGACCTGGGCAAGGACGAGGGATAGGGCAAGGAAGAGTGACTGGGATGGGTAACATTAAGAGGAACTGAGATATGGAAGGGGAACTTTAACGAGGATGAAGATGAGGAACTGGGAGGAATGAGGATTGGAATTATAGCGATGGACTGGGACAAAAAACATTGCCTGGGATGTGGAAGAGGGACAGAGATAAGGAGGAGGAGGAGAACATGGGATTACCAGGGATGGGGATATTTAAGGGGAACTAGAACAAGCAAGAGGAAGAGAGATCAGGGACAACGAAATGGGATTTGAATGAGGAGGTTGAAGATGAACTGGTATATGGAAGAGGTAATCGGATGAGGAAGAGAATAAGGGACTGGGACAAGGGAGAGGGACTGGGATGAAGACAGTGATGCAGGACTGGGAAAAAGGAGAGATGCAATGATAATATATTGTAATGAGGAAGAAGGACTGGACACCAAATAAAAAATGGCACAGATTCTCAAAAGGGAAAACATTTCCCTTGTAATAGAGGATTTAGAACTACCCAAGGGCGAATTTTTGGGTTAAAAATGTGTCTCTAATTGTGCATTTTAAAGAATATTTGATGAGTAAACCTAGTCAAATATACTAGCTTCACAGTTAAGCACTGTGAAGTAACTAATCAAACTGGCAACATATGGCCAAAATATGTGCTCACTTTCACAAGAAGAACTAGGCCAGACTAGTGTGCTGGTCCAGCCCTGCCAGCATTCCCCTATTGCCCCATAGGCCAGTCTGACCCTGGCGAAACTGTTGCTGGTAAACTCTTTGCAGATACATAATTTCTTCCTGCACCCACTATAATAGAGTTATTTGTATGTGATCAATCCTGGATTTGAATTTGTTTCAAACATTTTGTGTCCATTGCACTGGCCATCCTTCAGCAAACCCTTAGTGTAAGTCATGGCAGAACCTAGTTTCTAAAGGCATTGTAGTGGTCTGCCCCTGTGGGGCTTAACAATAGACAGGTTTCTCCGATCATTAAATAGGTCCTTGATTTTATTGTCTGTGTTTTTTGGCAGGCCAACCGTAAACATGAAGTATTTGGTTGAGCGTTTTTGTGCCTCTCGTGTGTTTCCTAATTGGCCTGCTCCTTGCTGCAATGGTCCTGCTTTTGACATTGGGCCTCATTCCGAGGCTGGCGGTAAGGGTTAACGGTCACCGTTAATGGCAACGGTGACCGTTAACACTTACCACCATATTCCGAGTTCCCTTTTGCGGGTTGGCATTTGACGCCTGCTTTTAGCAGGCGTTAAAAATCCAACCCGCAAAGGGACCTTGGAGTAAATTACGGCACCGTAATTTACAGTGCCGTAATTTACTCCTTCCCCATTCCCATTGAGCCCTATGGGGGCAGGAATGGGGATGGGGAACCGGTATGGTGAATGGGGAATTACCGGTCCCTCCAACCTTGGAATGGACCGGTAATTACTCCATTCACCATGCCGGATTTCCATGGAGTAAATAGCTCCATGGTTGCTTACCATGGTGCTATTTACTCCATGGATAGCGCCAGCCTCGGAATGAGGCCCATTGACACTTCTTTTCCTCTTTGGATATGACAGATACCGTTGAAGCTTTCTCCTTGAAAATCTAGTTGTCTGCCTTTGGTTCTAACAGAGAGACACGGGGCCCCCTCCCAGGTGTCTAGCACATTCACAGGTACTCACAGCTTCTGGGTTTTAAAGTGTTTCTGGGTTTGTTAGTTGCCCTTACTGTCTCGAAGAATCAATAACTGTGGTCCTCCATGTATAACTGTGGTCCTCCATTTTGTTTTGGTGTATTAAATATGCCCTGGTTCCTGGGTACTTTAGAGTATCCACAGGTGCTCACCCATTTCATCTGAGTGACAGTGAATCTTGAGATGAGCAATGGTGAACACATTCTCTGGCGAGTGCAAACAGTGGTTGGCAGCAGGGCCTGATTTGGAGGATTGTCTTGGGAAACTCTCACCGTCTCCCTGACTCATAGACCTGACTCAGGTTGTCCACTCACACATCCCTTGCATACCTACTTAACAATTTGGAATGATCTGTTACCCAAGCAAACCTCTTCTTGCAACTCTGGCTCCAACACCTGGGCCATTCCCTTCCTCTGACTGTGCGTCCTCGATGCAATGCCAGATGATTATCTTGTCTACCAATTTTAGCTCACTCCTCACAAGAGTTCTGCCTGCCTGATCCAATTCTTCATCCTTCCTCCTCCACCACACACCTTTCAGTCCTTTCCAACACTTCTCTCATCAACTCTCCCCGTCTTCCACTTCTCTGTTATTACTGACCTCCTTTATAATACCCATCACCTCTTCTTTGATATTCCTCCCAACTTTGTTCTTATTAATCGCTGCCTTTTTTTCAACTGATGTCCCTTCAAACCTCCACATTATTGTTCCCCTCCTCCTTTCCCTTGAGGTTCTTCCTCACTACAGCATTAATACTGTGCCACCTCTTCTCCCACTGTCCTCTCTCTGATGTTGCATCCACTCTTCTTATAGCCGGTCAGATAGCACTGCGAGTAGAGTGCTTGCTTTGACATCTGTGCAAAGTCTGCCGACACAGGTCTGAAGCCTGGCAGGGCCAAAGTCAGCTTTTCATCCTTCCGAGGTCGATAAATGTGCGCCACACACCGTGGGTAATAATAAGCAGCGCTCAGATGCCTGAGGGTTTGTAGTGCTATATAAATGCAAAATTATTATTATTATAGTTGTCCGTCTCCTGCACAGCTCTTCTCCTCAATCCCCCTTGCGTGTACTTCTCTCCCCTTCTGAATTTCACTTTGATGTGCTAATTTCTACTGCTTCCTTACTAACCTCTCTGATATTCCTGCTTTCTCCAGCCACCCTCTTCCAATCTCCCTCCTCTGCCTCTGCTCCAATCCCTTCCATCCTCTGACTCCTCTCTTTGCTTACCATCACCAAACTCCCACACAATGCACACACATGTGGTGGCCACTTTTATTGTGGTGATTGGCACAGTGAAATTATGCAATAAGACACATCTGGTTTTACTGATTTTCTGTATTGTCACAAATGGTTGTATACTAATTGACCTTTTCACAATTGACCTTGGGAGGACCTCGGGAGAATTGATTTAATTTCGAAGGTCAATTAGGATGCATATGTGGGGGGAAACCCCCCAAATCCCCCCACACAATCCAAAACTCCCTGTAACACTGCACCAAATCCTCTTATAATATTTAGAATCCAAAGTCAACCCAAGACATATATAAAATTCCTAAAATAATATAAAGGTCAATTGCGCAGAAGGTCAAGTAGGACCACTGTAATTAGGTAAATTATGCAAAAGGTCAATTGTAAAAGGTCAATTTGGGCAATACCTCACAACAAATAGGGCTTGGCTAACTTTTAAATTCTGTATTTTCAGCAAACAGATTGAAGATCAGGCTGATTCCGCTCATGCATGCTTTTCCCCCCAGAAGTTCCAGCACGGACTTACCATTAAATGCCAATGCATGGCCAGAGCACTAATACTCTCAAAATTAGATTATTGCAATGCCCTCTACCTGGGAGCCAACACATACATCATTAATAAAATTCAGATCCTCCGAAATAACGCCCTGAGAGCTGCACTGGGTATAGCAAAAAAAGTGCACATCTCAGAGACAAGAAGACTCAATAACTGGCCTACTACCAATGATGAAATCCTGCTTAAAACAGCCTCACTTCTACACAAGTGCCCAAACAATGCCACCCCACACTATCTCATAGAAAGGTTTAAGATACCTCCATCCAACTGTCCAACACGAATGCCAACTCTAACTCTCTGACTGTTCACAGATTCAAACTCTCCCAAACTGGTGGATACAGTTTCCCAGTTAGAGCCGCTCTGCTGTGGAACTCCCTACCCCCGACCCTAAGGGCAGACCAAACATACCCCCACTTCAGACGTAACATCATCAAGTGGTTTAAGGAAAATGACTACTAACACCCTGATAACCCCACTACCTTACTATGTATATATTGCCACTTCCTCCCAACTTTTGCCTCATCACAGCTGACCGTTTTTTGCCACATCGATGCCTGTATGTAATTAGCCAAATGTCTTCTTTTTACCTTTTTGTATATTCTTGTACAGCACTGTAACCTAAGCTGAACATGTCCTTGCTGCTTTTTGCGCCCTGATACCCCCGGCTCTGGCGCGCATTGTAAATAATAAAACAAATAAACAAACTAACTTCCACAGATGGATCCATCAAAGGAAATCTGAGTATCTTCACTACATTTTCAGCTGGGCTTTGATGGTGCTGGCGTGCTTCAAATATTATGCACACGTTGAGCTATTTTAAAAAAGATGTTTTTATGCCCCATTGGAGAGTCCTCTGCCAAGCAGGGTATCCCCTTCACATTAGTCACCATGTCCCACATCCCTCGAGAGTGTTGGTCCCCAACCCTTTGGCACGCCAACATTCTCATCACAAGATAGGCCGTGGGGTACTTCACAGACCTCATCCTTTGGTTGTTCATTACTGGTAACTGAAGGAGGAACAGCCCTGCTGAGACTTGATTAATTCATGACAAGCTCTATCATGTGAATAGCGTTTAGACATGTGTTTTGGGTTATATGGATTTTTGACTGGCCTTCTTTAATCTCGACCCGCTTTTTCCACACTCCCGGTAAAACTTCCCTACAGCCTATTGCTGCAGTTTAAGTTGTGGTTTATATTTTATCCCAAGTGGTCTACGGTAGGTGCCAGGCTTCGAATGAATAAGGCCATTGTTCCATACCTGCTATAGGGGACATACCAGCGTGAGGGTCACTACCACATGTACTAGCAAGGACGTTCAGTAATAAGGGGTTCCTCTTAAATCTCGGTTAAATCTTTTGAAGTATGCCTACTCAGACACACCATAGATGTGATGTGAAACTTCTACCTTTTTAGGGAAGACTCCAGGTGTGATGTCATGCAACTGCTCCAGAAGTTTAAATGATCTTCATACAATGACCAAAACCTTTAATTTGAGGTTCATGGAGTTGTGTGCCTAAATGGTGCAGTTTGAGCAGCAAGAGATGACTATACAGCACCATTGTTATTGGCATTTATTAAACTGTTTGATAATCCTGTATCCTTAGTCGAACTAGCTGCACATTGGGTTTTAATTCCTTGATAGTTTCTTGCAGTGGGAATGACGCCCACCTTTCCTGGTATAAATGTCTGCTGCCCCTCACACTGTCCACTCCTGCAGCACCCAGATGATGTAACGGATAGCAGGAGAAATGACAATGGGAGGACAGTCATGGTAAGTACACTCGCTTGGCATACTTCTGCTTAGAAATCAATGGGAGCGTTTCTCTCCTTTACAATGAGGGTCTTTAGTGGACCAAGGCAGCTTTAACCACACTCCAAAATTCAGGTAAACGCTCGGCCTTTGCTGACTGGCTATGATGTCATCAATGCCAAATAAGCCAGTGGCTCAATGAAAGATAAAGGAACAGGAAGAAACAGAACACAAATTTCACTAAAGCATTCTCATCCGGTCTTCTAAAGGCTGCTGTTAGATTCACTCTTGCAAGCTAGAGTCCATACGGCTGTAGTATGTAAAACTCTTCACTGACCAAAGGCAAAGGACAGCATTCTTTTCAAAGTATTTTCAAAGTCTTGTCCCTTTTGCACAAATATATCTGCAGAATATAGCGAAGGGACTGACAAGGGCATTCAGCAGTACCAGCACGCTGTGCTGGTGTTCGAGTATGTTTTCTGGTTCTACCGTTGGAGGCGTGTGCTCAGAGGCGTGTCCCGAGCCCTCCATTCTACATACTTTCAGTCTTCCGCAAAGCGGACCGCGAAGGGACTGACAAGGGCAGTCAGCAGTACCAGCACGCTGTGCTGGTGTTCGAGTATTTTTTCTGGTTCTACCGTTGGAGGCGTGTGCTCAGAGGCGTGTCCCGAGCCCTCCATTCTACATACTTTCAGTCTTCCGCAAAGCAGACCGCAAAGGGACTGACAAGGGCAGTCAGCAGTACCAGCACGCTGTGCTGGTGTTTGAGTATTTTTTCTGGTTCTACCGTTGGAGGCGTGTGCTCAGAGGCGTGTCCCGAGCCCTCCATTCTACATACTTTCAGTCTTCCGCGAAGCGGACCGCAAAGGGACTGACAAGGGCAGTCAGCAGTACCAGCACGCTGTGCTGGTATTCGAGTATTTTTTCTGGTTCTACCGTTGGAGGCGTGTGCTCAGAGGCGTGCCCCGAGCCCTCTATTCTACATACTTTCAGTCTTCCGCGAAGCGGACCGCGAAGGGACTGACAAGGGCAGTCAGCAGTACCAGCACGCTGTGCTGGTGTTCGAGTATTTTTTCTGGTTCTACCATTGGAGGCGTGTGCTCAGAGGTGTGTCCCGAGCCCTCCATTCTACATACTTTCAGTCTTCCTCGAAGCGGACCGCGAAGGGACTGACAAGGGCAGTCAGCAGTACCAGCACGCTGTGCTGGTGTTCGAGCATTTTTTCTGGTTCTACCGTTGGAGGCGTGTGCTCAGAGGCGTGTCCCGAGCCCTCCATTCTACAAACTTTCAGTCTTCCGCGAAGCGGACCGCGAAGGGACTGACAAGGGCAGTCAGCAGTCCGCGGGCCCGCGTGACAGCTTGACGAGTTTGCAACGAACGTATCCTGCTTGCATACAGATCTACCGTTCCTCAGGCCCGGTGGATGGCAGCTACAGAGGAGCATGCAAAACGGAAACTTGGGCTGGAGGACCAGGACAAGCGCTTATTAAGAAACGGCAAAACTCGCCCGCCACCATGCAACAACAAGGATTGTGTAACCTCGCCAGAAAGTGTGGAGCAACTGGCAACCCTGAGATTGCAGCGGATTTCCCGCATAAAACACGCGGGAAAAGTAATACAGGTAAACACTATTCGGCCTGCTGAGCTGAACGAAGTAAGTGACTTTATGTTTCCTCCGATTGAATCTCGGGGTGTGGAAGGTTCGCCGTCTAATATAGCGCCGATTGCGGGACGAGTCTTAGAAAACCCGCAAAACGATACCTTAACATCGATGTGTCCTGCGTCTCCCCTCACACCATCTGCAACATCACCCGCCCCTATACCTCAGGGCCTAGAAGTCGGGTTTGGAAGGACAATAAACCCGGGGGTAGCCCCATTGTGCGCTGAAGGAGCGGAAGGAGATTGCCTCGAGCACCTTACGACGCCCTCACGGGAGATGATGGGGGTCGGGTCCTGGCATTCGCCCCGAACATTGGACTCCCTTGTGTAGAAAGTATCAAGTCCAGGGGGCACTAAAGATACACTTTCGCCCGCACCCCGGGGGAAGCGGGTAGTGATCATGATACACAACACAGAGGGAGAGGAGGGTCTAAGAACACTCCCGGAATTAGCTGTTCCACTATCAACTCCCCAAGCCTTGGGCGAATTTATGGGTGAGGTGGGAGAGGTAGAAAATGAGGGGCTGGAGATGGCGGGGTCTGCTTTAGAAGATGGGGGCGATCAAATCTGCGCTTCCCCTCCGCGGCTGGTAACTCCGGTGCTGAACACCGGCACAAAGGAACCCTCCCCACTTTTATCTAATTTCGCCCCACCACTCGGAACGGATGTGGCTGATATATCAGCAAACACCGACCAGATAATAGGCAACTCGCCGAAAATGGCGGGAGGCAGTCACAAGATGTCTTCTCGCAGAGCGGTAAGGGCTAAACCCCCATACAAAAGAGGGCAGGTGGGGGGGAAAAAACATCCATCTTCTCATGGTATGAAATCGATGTCAACTCTGAAAGAGTTTTTTGGGGAAAAAACACGAATGGAGGAAGCAGGACGTCAAGATATATCAGATGCAGAACTGCTGGCCATAGTGGAAGACAGATCAATGCATTTCTTACATTCGAACCATCCCTCTAAGATGACTCTTCAGCCAGAGAAAGTGGCTAATAACTCACTACATTTTCCCCCTCAAGGGAATCGGACTCTAATCCCAATTAGTATGGGTGCAGAAGCAGTAACTGGGAAGGGTAGCATAGAACCCGGTCCTGGTCTTGCACCCAGCGTTTGGTTGAACAGAGAGATTGTCATAACTCAGCTGAATGCCAAGACAATACCCGTGGGAAGCGGTACCCTTGGAAGTGTGAACTTGTCTACTGTTAACTTATCAGACACGATTAAGAAAGTAGTGGGCCTGGGTTCGCTGGGAACCCCAATAGGGGAGCCACATCGGCCCCCAGCTTTGGACAGGGGCCCTACTGTGTTGCCCAAAGCGCCCGCTCCGCGAATCCCTCAATCTATAGCGATCAGTCCGGAATTACAAATTGAAGGGGATGGCCCTTCAAATGATAAAAGCCCGAGATACCACAAAGATCGGGGCTCTCTGCTGACTCCTAGATGTCAAGGCGAAATTTCTCCTAGTCAAGTGCTAGAAATGTCTTTGAAAAAAGAGGATCTTATGACTATGCTGTCCTCAGTTACCATCGCACTGGCCCCGTTTGGGAAATTATATGAAGCAATCAGCGATGCTTTAAAAGACCAAACTACTCTGATTGCACATATGCATACTAAACTGACCTTTCTAGAGGGCTTCATCACTGCACTCCAACATCATAAAGGCAATGACAAGGAAGTCTTTAGTGCAGGGAGTCGACCTGAGTCCGCAGAAAGGTCAGTTATCCCCAAACTAAGCTCGGCAAATTGGCAAAGAAACACCCAAGGGACACAAACTATAGACCGACCTGGGGCGAATGTACCCCCTGTGACGACCCAAGGTTGTGGGGTGGAAGGGGACACAGAGGGGGGTGCACGGCCTATAGAGAGACCCCCATCTCTGGCGAAAATTGCTAATCAGCCGGAGTATACCATAAAGAAGGGCCAGTCTCTGAGTGGATCTGCCAGTAAATCAGGAAGGAAAAATGGATCAGTGGCATTCACCCTCCCAGAAAATGCAATAATTCAACCATTCGCAAAACCAATAGACTTCTCCACAATGAAAATTCCATCCACCTTTGAAATATTTCAACACAAAGGTCAAAGTGAGCCAGTCTGCAAGGGGAAGAAAGTTCCGAAAAATAAGCCCCAGCGAGAGCCCATAAAAAAGGCTAAACCTGAGAACAAGGACTTGAGGAATCAAGGAAAAACCACTCCGCCAACACAAAATCGTCAAGTCTTCAAATTAAAACCCGCGGAGAAGACGCGGTTGACCTCTCAGAGCGTAGAAAGGTCGCGAGAGGGCTCCAGCAGCTCAATCGATCTACTGAATATGAGCATTTACACGGTTGAGGAATCAGAATCAGAAATTCCCCAAGTGTTGGCTCAAAAAAGAAAAAAAACAGAAACTCGTGATAACAGAGAAAAGGACGAACCTAAATCAAAGGCTTTGCTTCTTGACTCTCCTTCGACTTCTCCGCGGGCTTTGGTAAAAACTACTTCCTCCCAGAGAAGAGTAAGTAGGAATCTTGGTCCAGCACTGGGTAAGAGGCACCATGGGAGAAACCAAGTTGAAGCCCATCCCCGAGATCCACATCAAAGTCGCAGCCCCCCCGGGGTGAAAAATCCCTGGGTTCAACAAGAGAGCAGAAAGTACAGGAGCCCTTCATTGGATAAATCCAAACTCCACTATAGATCTAGAGCCCATACCTTGTTGGGTATAGGACGGCGGGAGGGCAGATCCACTTGTCTCAATAGCCCACCACTGCTTGGACAAAGGAAAACGATGACAAGAACACTGAAACTTCAAAGAACTCAAGAAAGACAGGATAGCTGGACATTAAATCGAAAGGCCCTACTCAAACTGTTCCAGGAGAGCCGGTTATCCCATATTGATGTTACAAAAGACATAAATATTTTGGAACCGAATCCTAATGGAAGAACTGATAGTACGTTCTTACATATAGGATCGAACCAAATTCAAGACCAAATCTGGAATGCAAGAGATAAATTACATAATTTGGGCTTTGACCTGTCAAATGCTATGGAGGGCAAAATACACACGCCGCCTCTGCAGGAGCGGTCCTACTATCGACCTAGACATCAGGATCATGATCAAAACTGTTTGCCTCACAAAACATCTACAAGGCCTCAGGTGTCTTGCAAATATGATGAAAATCGGACTCGGAGAGCCCCTAATAATTTGAACACTCGACGCGATACGGAAAGGAGAAGGAGCGTGGAGAGAGGTCCTCCGCTGGTACCACTCTCGATGCGAAATGCCCTGCGAAGAATTTTCCAACGTGTGGAACAAGCAGATGAGATATCGCAGCAGGGCAGAAATCTATCGGGAAAAATGTACCCGGTTGGGGAGGGAATGAGAAATAACAAGTACCCACCTCACTCTCAAGTAGGTGAGCAGTAGCCATCAGAAGTCCTTTCCGGTGATTTATCAGGGAAGGCACCGATCCCCACGGAAGTCCCGGAGATATCACTGAAATTGGGATTGTGGAACACCAGAGGTTTTGGCCATCTAACGGTCTCTTCAGATGTCAACTTTGGGAGCTTTGACGCCTTATGTTTGCAGGAAACGTGGCTAATGGAGCCACCAATGCTGGATGGTTTTCAAATGGCACACTCACCCGCCCATAGAGGGGAGAGAGGCAGGCCGAGATCTGGCCTCATCACGGCCTTAAGAGTGGGCTCAGGGCTATCACTGTCTAAGACACTCTTGGCCTCAGAATTGTTTTTGGCTACGCTTTTGGAGTGGGAAAGGCCGAAAGACCCTCCGGACTCCAATTATAAATCAGAAATCCTTCTGATTAACGTATATTGGAATCCAAAGTGAGTGAATAACGACCTTTTCCTCGCACAAATTGAGAGTGTAATAGATGACTTTTTAATAACATCTAACTCCAGTGACGTGATCATTGCGGGAGATTTGAACGTGGATCTAACTCTCGATTTTAAAGAGCCCCAAGGTAGAAACAGCATGTGGCACAACTTCTTAAACACAAGAGAGATGCATATCCTTGGGCAAAGGGCCGGTAAGAAGACAGAAGATATCCCAACCTGGGAAAGAGGGAATCAAGCGGCAACAATTGATTACATCCAGGTGTCTAGGAGCCTCCTGCCGCTGTGCTTATCCCTCACAACTATAAGAATGCAGCATAGCGACCATAACCTACTTACTTTCTTGTGGAAGTCGCGGAGAAGAAAGGCGGAGTATGGCGCTCAGAATCTGCTAGTAAACCAGAGTGGGATAAGGCTGAGACTGTCGGAAGCAGCCATTTCCAATATAACCAATCAATACAAGGAACGCAAGCTGATTAAGCACTTAAGCCCAGCAATTTGGATTGAATATCTGCCCCTACTGACAGTCTACCACCGGAAAAAAAATGTGCTGAAACACGGAATTAAGGCCCCTTCATACTTACAACGAACAGCTAGTTATTCGAAGAAAGGGGGTCAGAAAGCTACAACGGGAGGCAGCAAAAACAATGTCACTGAGCAAGAAGGTTGAAGCCGTTACTGCAGTAAAAGCCTACAAAGTCTGGCTGAAGTCAACTAAAGCAAATAGGTACCAGTTAGACGCGGAAAACATGCTGAGCGCTATTAGTGGTCATAAGGTACGCGACTTCTGGTCATTAATTAAAGGTAATTCTCAATTAGTGAACCAGGCACTACAAAATTCAATTGGTGAAAAATCCTGGATATTTTGAAAACCTTTACGGAGTCCGGGATAAGGTGACAGAGAACTGGACACCCAGCTCAGGAGAACTCTGGGAAATCCCAACGGACCTGAACATAATTAAAGGGAAAATAACTCAGCTTAATGGATCCAGAGCGGCAGGACCTGACGGCATAACCAATTTCGACATAAAGAAGAAATTGGAATTTTGGGCCCCATTTATCCAAGAAGTCGTCTCAAACTGTGTTAGATTCTCGACCATTCCATCATCCTGGAAGAAAGCGATTTTGGTCCCTATTTTCAAAAAGGGAGCTAAAGACAACCCTTCACATTATCGTCCCATCGCTTTACTAGACTCCATAGGAAAGCTCTTTGGTGCTCTAATCCTGGACAACTTTAGTAACTGAATCTCGGTGACTGGCCTGTCGGATCCCTTCCAGGCGGGTTTCGTGAAAAATGTCGGTACCTTGGTTAATGTTTTGGCAGTGAGCACACTTAAAGCCAAAGTATTCGAGGGCAGCCCCAAGATCTATATGGCATTCATCGACCTGGTCCAGGCCTTTGACCGGGTAGACAGGCAACGATTATGGGAAAAATTACATCTCCAAGCCTGTCCCCCAAGGATACTGGAACCCATAAAGGCCCTATATACGGAAACCACAATGTGTGTCCGGCTGAACAACCAAGGCCTTTTATCTGCCTGGATGAAGACGGTAAGAGGGGTAAAGCAGGGGTGTCCCCTAGCTCCCGCCCTGTATAACGCATATACGGCCGACTTCAAAGAGTACGAAGCTAGAGTCCGGATGTTCCCTCCGACATTGGGATCAAGCAAAATTTCACACTTGCTATATGCGGACGATATAATTCTCTTTGATGTAACTCCAATCGGCCTCCAGAGACAGATAAACAACCTCGATTCCTACTTCAAAGAGAACAATCTCTTGATGAATCTGGAAAAGACCAAAATCATGACTTTGGGAGGAAACGAAAGGAAGTCGGAGAAATTCACATGGGCGGTAAATAACATCAAAATTGAATTGGTAGACAGCTTTAAATACTTGGGAGTTATCATTAACAAGAACAGCAAGGAAAAATTGATGCAGGAGAACATCATGTCTAAGGCGAGACTTCTCATCTCTCAAGCTCGGGCAATACTGAAAAAATACGGAAAATTCACTATGGCCCCTGTGGTGACCTTCTACAAGACTAAAGTGATCCCGATGCTTACGTATGGGGCAGAAGCCTTAACGAACCTGCCAACATCTTTCTGGTTAAAAGTGGAAGGTTTTTATTGGAGAAAGGTCCTTAACCTTCCTGATTCGTTACCAATGGTGATAATAAGAAGGGAACTTTCTTTACAATCTTTGACCTCTATTGTCTCCCGAAACGAAGCAATGTTATTCCGAAAGTGCCTACTCCCAAGTCCTCCACGGATCATGCAAGAAATCCAGCACGAAATCCGGTCTGGATCATGCAAAATGCTCACAAGTTGGGCGGCAAAGATCGACTCAATCTTAGAGAGCGCTGGAAGTTCTAAAGATGAACTAATTAACAATCCCGCCAAGGTGAAATCTCGACTTTTAAATCAAGATTGGATCGACACTTTGGAAAAAGCTGCCGCCTCAAAACTGTTTAAAGACTTTCCTCCACAGCTGTCAAAAGTGAACGAGCTTAAACCTTATTTATTAAGAGGACCGGATTCCAAACTCACGATGAACTTCTTAAGAATCCGTCTTAATATCCTTCACACAAGGGAAGTCCTATTCCGTAGAAAATTGGCCCCGGACGAAGTATGCAGATTCTGCAAGTTAGAGATGGCTGAAACCATAAGACACCTCTTGCTCAACTGCTTAGGTGTTACGGGCCCCCGCCAGAGACATCTCGGCCATCTGTTCAAAAACCTATATGTCTATGAGGAAGAGGAATGGTGGTGTTGGCTACTAAGTGGGGAAAAGACCACCTAGGTGATCGCGGTGGTAGGCTTTTTTCGAGAGATCGACCTGCTTACCTGACCGCAGATATGGATGAGCAGGATAGCCAGCTGGGTGTCGTTACCCTGCCACTTATGTGGGGGACGTGGACCCTGTCCTTGATCCCGGTGCTGAATCAGATATGGAACTGCGTGTGGATTGCAGCATAGGACAAAGAAAGACTCCGTGCCGCTCTGTCTGTGGGGAACTCAAACAGTTAATGGGGGGACTGCATCTTTATTTTGTAAAAATTGTATTATACAATTAAATCAAATAAATAAATAAATAAAATATATATCTGCAGACTGAGCCCTGAATACTTCAGAGGTACTGGTGCTATACACATGATTGCACTCGCTTAGTCACTCACTTGCTGCTTAAGTGGCTTTCCGGATTGCAGTGCTTTCAAAAGCTCAGAGAAATGACACTGATATGTACTGATGGGGCAAGCCTCATTGAATCTTAACGATATCCAACTCAAATTCCCCTCTGGCTACTCCAATGCTCTAACTTTTATCTGTCACCTTGATTTTGAAGGTGAACACATTGGAACCGCTGGGTATGTCAGCTCTCTATTGCATCTCTGCATCTGGAATCATAAATGCCCATGGCAACGCTTTGCCACATGGCACCCACCTCAACTGCACCCCAGATCTTTCTCCCCATGGCATCACTGACCTTAATCACCTCCCAAAATGCAAGCCACTTAATGTGTGCATATCACAAAGTGGGGGGTGGAGCTGCTCCTATAGCGCTCTCTCTCTCTCTCTCTCTCTCTCTCTCTCTCTCTCTCTCTCTCTCTGTGTCTCTCTGTCTCTCTCTCTCTCTCTATCTCTCTCTCTCTCCAGCTACCAGTAACCGGTTTAGCAATAATCACCATTCCAACCTCCACATTTGATACCATGATTATATCATAATAAGCTGTTATATGTAAATAAACTGCACTGCCTGGCATACAAACTGACACATGGACCTGGAAAACAGTAGAAATAGTACCATGTCAGCTTCATTTCAAAGGAATGTTTTAAGAAAAATGATCATGGAAAAAGATCCAGAGAAATACAGGGGTTCGGCCTGGCTTGTGTTTAAAAGAAACCATAGCTGTAAAAGATAACATTGGAATATTGTCAATGACATGTGATATACAATGTAATGATGGGCAGATGGTGAGCATGTGCAAGTGGATCTAGGTCACCTGCCTAACCCCGCCCACCTGGTGCCTTCCTGGTTGCCGCTCTTTTTCACTATTTAAGGAGCCCTCCAGCCTCTATTCCTTTGCAGATGGGGAGCAGATGCAAGTGGATCTAGGTCACCTGGCCTAAGCACCACCCACCTTCTTAGCCCGTCCTCTTCCTTTCTGCTCTTAACTCTTAGATCAAGGGCGTTTCATGCCCGAGCACCCGACACAAGGGCAGAAAAATAAAAGGGCAATTCCTGTTTGGACCTGTTCGGACAAGGAGGACCCAGGGCCCAAGCCCCTGCTCAGACAGTAGGTAAGCATGCACCAAGATGTGTTTACTCCCTCTGGCCCCACAGGCCATCCCCACCATCACCAGGCAATGCAGCATTAACTTCTCCAGTGCTGGGGTGAGGACACGTGCTCCGTGGCACAGTAAGTTGTACATTTGTTAAAGTTTTATTCTTGGTTTGCGTGAGTTCCTCAGCGTGGTCCCTCACAACTCCCTATCGCATGTGCCTCGTGCCCCCTTTCTCCAGCTTCCTGCACCTGTGTCCCAATTGCTCTTCCTCATTGACACCCATGTTTTGCATTGTTTTTCTTTGTGTTCTGCTGCATTCTTCCTTCTTCTAGGTTTACATGTGTCGACTGCTTTGTTCTTTTGTATATTGTTCCGTGTTCTGCTGTGCTCCACCCTCCTCTAGGTTCTCTTTTTAATAACTACTCTGTTACTGATGCCCTGGTAACCTGATTTGCTTACCGGACTGCCTTGTTTTCTGCCTCCTCTTCCATCTGAGCTCCACTATTGTCTTGTCCCTTTCTGTCTCGTCTGCTTGCACCCCTACTTGTATCCTCCCCTAGTGTCTCCCCCCACCTTTCCCCTCCACCCCTCTTCCTCTCTCCTCTTCCCCTACCTACTGTATGGTGCTCTCTGTTTCTCCTTTATTTTCAACTGCTTCTCTATCGACTATCATGCTCTCCTCACTCAAGCCCAAGTATCGTATCTCTCCAGCACTGAAATCTCTGCATTGTCCCTCAGTGGCTGCAAGGATTACGTTCAAGATTCTTGGCATTGTCCACAAAGGCTTCTGGGCCCTGGGGCCTCAATATCTCCAACTCTCTCTTCATAAATACCTTCCTACTCGAGCTCTTCGATCCTCCACCTCCAACTCTCTCAGGGTCAGTTGCTTCTCCAAGCAAGAAGTTGGTGGTAGATCTCTTTCTTTGGCCGTGGCCTCCAGCTAGAACAGCCTCCCTGCCTCTCTGAAACTCGAGAAAAACTATTTCAGGAAGCACATCAATACCTTCTTTGTTGCTCCTGCTTTCTCTCTTCCTCTCCCCTGCTGATTTCCTGTCTGATACTGCACTTGTAACCTGGCTAACCTCTGATTTCAGGCCCAAGTCCCTGCCCTCCCAGTTGCACACCCACACTGCCTCCCGGCAACCCTTGCACTTGGGTCTGTATCTGTAATCCTACAGTCCC
Source organism: Ambystoma mexicanum (assembly GCF_040938575.1). Lineage (NCBI taxonomy): Eukaryota > Metazoa > Chordata > Amphibia > Caudata > Ambystomatidae > Ambystoma > Ambystoma mexicanum. The sequence goes on along the minus strand of NC_090928.1, from coordinate 1,159,883,337 downwards.
CCTCCCTGCATTTTTGGACACCTGCTGTCTGCACTTACCCTTGCACTTCTTGTTATTGTTTGATCCCATGTACAGCACTGCCCCTCCCCTTTCCCAGGGCACTTTTCCGCTCCCCCATCCGCTGCACTTATGCAATCTCAATGTCACTTGGCCTAGTAATATTGTTGTCTCTGTCCTCCCGCTGTTCCCCCTTCCTTGTCTCATCACACCTTGAAACACTCGCGTATAGGGACGTTAAAAATGCCATATCATATCATATAATTTATCCAGGACTGGGCCGCATGGAGACAGTATGAAATAGTTGAATTGAGAGACTCAGAGAATGAAGAAAATGAAACACAGATTTGGAATCATAAGCATAGAAAGTGGGATGATACTAAAAATGAGACAAGAGATGATAGCAGCTTGGTATAGAGTGAAAAGAAAAGAGGGCCAAGAACTGAGCCTTGAGGGACACAATGAAGCAAGCCATAGGTAGGGGAGGTTTTACAAAAAAGGTAGGGGAAGTTTTACAAGACCAGGAGACAGATAAAAAGCGACCATAATGGTAAGAGGAAACCAGTGTAAGACAAAGCCAGCCAAATCAAAAGAAGAAAGAGTGGACAGAAGAGTACGATGAACCACAGTGTTGAAGGCAGCTGATAGACAAAGAAACATAAGAATTGAGGAAATCTTAGCGTGCTGAGCCGAAAGAAGAGAGTTTTACACAGTTTGTAAAGCTGTTTCCGTAACATGATGAGGGACGAAAACTAGATTGGGAAGAGGAAAGTAAAGTAGAGTGACGAGGGAGTGTTCTTTGTGTTCTACACTCTGTTGCGGGTCTTACTGGTAGTGTTTCCACCAGTGTTTCTTCCAGCTCCATTGTCAAGGAGGAGCTAGCCTTCATAAACCCCTCGGACCCGCGGGCGCAAAAGAATAGATGCTGATTTAAGAGAAAACCAATCAACCACTGCAACACCACTGAAAGACGCTACCTTAGAGGATTTAATGGACATATCTACATACGAAATAACTGATGAAGAGGATACAAGTGATCAAGTATCAGAAGACGAGGAACTGCCGCCTAACTCATCAGCTCATCATGTAGATAAGCTTGAAGGCAAACCAGAGCATGAGCGGCCATGCGAATAGATAAAAACATGGAAACGAATGATCGCCAACGTATCATCAGAAAAGCAGTTGAACATTCAAGAAAAAAACATGAGTGAAAAGGCTGTGTCCTAACAAGATTTTTACACATTGAAAGAAAAAGGAGAGCGGATGCTAGAGAAACAAAAAATGGAGATGGACAGAACCAAGAACTCCAATGGTTACGGAAATCTTCCCTCCAAAATAGAAAAAAAAAAAGATCAACAAGCTGCCAAGATAAAGGAAAGGGCCACCTATAAACAGAAACTCAGATATCCAATCTCCTGAGGAACCATAGAGAGTCAACCGAAGAGCAAAATTTAAAAACCAAAAAACCAGCGGGAATTTGCCACAGGGTGGATCTAAATTCTGAATACTTCTGGAATGAACGGAACCAAAAGAAAATGGCTTGATCTTGAATCGCTTTAACGTCATGCAGCTTTTAAATCACGTTCATGACATGAAGATGATCTCCTCCAATGATCTGAAATGAGTGGAATTCATTGGTGACTCAACCCTAGATAGTGTAGTGCTCCATATCCACTCAGAGGTTGTTCACAATCTTATCCTGAGAAATGCCAAGGACTTATTCTACCTCGGATTCTCAATAGAAAAGATAAATAACAAAGAGCTGGGAAAAAAAAAACTCAGTACTTCCAGAATAACGTAAAAGAGCACTATGTTTCATCCCAAGAACCCACAAAAAGCCCAAAAAACAGATGCGAGGCAAAAAATCACTCAGAAAGCAATGCACGATGACGCAAGTTGGAACGAAGATGAAGTTAGTGAAGTAATTGACTTAAAAAAGCCCCTAAAGGTCACAATTGAAGCGCAGAATTGTAGAAAGAGCTTGAACCAAACAGAGGCAGTAAAGCTAAGAGGAGCGATTGACGATAGCTGGTCCTGGATGGTTGGAGCCTTACACTCTACAAAGTGCAGCTAATATAAGGATGGATCTGCTAAAAATATGAAAATAGTGGGATCATGGAAAACACGCGGCTTCACTCATTTACTGCAGCCGTCTAATAGGATTCTCCAGAATTTGGACATAATTTGCTGTCAGGAAACATGGCTCATTGAACCGCCTGTAGCTGACGGATTTGATCTGGCATTTAATCCTGCTATACGTAAAGGCCAGGGTCGACCAATGTCGGGAATGTTAACAATGGTCTGAAGGTGTCATGTCCCGGTTAAATTGGAGACTGCCATTGCGTTTGTCTGAGCGCTATCCAGCACGCAGAGCCCTTTCAGACTACAATCCCCATAACACTCGCTATTGTAGTCACGTGACACACACGTACTACGCTGCTGTGTTTCCTTCTTTGTGGACCGTATTTAAATACTGTCTATTCGGAGATCGGGTGCTCCTAAACTGTTGTTAGTTGCGAGCATCTGTTTCTGGACTTCTGTTTAAATACCAAATACTCGGCGCTCGAATCAAGACTTTGACCCTGCCTTGCCCTTGTTTGTCTCCCGACGCCTGCCTCCCTCGACTGCCGCCCTTGGAAAATACGAACCCGGCTTCCCCATCTTGACCTCCCATTTCTGAATCCTTAGGTTTTGACGCCCTGATAACACAAACATTTCTTCAAGGGAACGAGCGTGAGGTGAACGCTCGTTTCCCTGGTCATTTCTTTGTGTCTTTTACTATTGCTTGGTTAAACACTTTTTAACACGTGTATTTTTTGCTTTGGACACTTTTTGGGACGCTTTTGCTGCTTCTATACTGGAATGCTTTGGACACTTTTTGGGACGCTTTGCTGCTTCTATATTGGAATGCTTTGGACACTTTTTGGGACGCTTTGCTGCTTCAATATTGGATTGCTTTGGAAACTTTTTGGGACGCTTTGCTGCTTCAAAACTGGATTACTTTGGACATTTTTTGGGACGCTTTGCTGTTTGAACATTGGATTGCTTTGGGCACTTTTTGGACGCTTTACTGCTTCAGCATTGGTGTTCCTGGAATACTGGCACACTCCTCCTTCACTATACACCCTCCTTGTCTCTGCATTCGATACTTGTAGGTTACTGGTATATTGTCTCTACGGAGCAGGTAAGAGTGGGTACTTGTGGGCGGTGTTGGCTGTTTTTTCTGGCACTACATGGCTGCATTTCCTGAACAACTGTTTTGTTCTTTGTCCCTCTAGCTCTGCCGATTTTGCTCCTCCCTTTTCACTCAAGCTCCCGGCCTATTAGTTGTATTGATCTCTGTAGACTGAGCTCTTGGGGGGGAAGTCTTTGGCAAATCACAATAAAGATTTCATATTCATGGAGTGAAGGTAGCTTCCCCAAAAGAGTGGGGAGGTGTTATCTGCAATGACTGGGATACAATCTCTGAGTTGTGCAAGAAGGATAAGCAGCTTCCGAATCATAAACTCAAAAAATCTTAGCCCCTATAATCAAGTGACCACCCCAACAAATTACTGTCAGAACGATCACTGGCTATAAAGATACACATAATCAACTTATACTGGCAACACAAAGCTGCTGGCGAAATTGTCTTCGTCGATCAAATATGTGATCTTATGGATGAGATATCTGAGTCCGAAGACAATGCTTCCATCATCATATGTGGTGACTTTAACATGGACCTCCTAACAACAACTGTGAATGGATCCAAGGAGAAACGTTCACAAAACTTGAGGAATGTCATATGGGAAGAACTAGATGCAAGGAGTATGGACATTTTAAATGGCAAGACATTCCGGCTCAAGCAACTTGGAGAGAGGTCAGCTGAATTTGATCCTCGATTATTTCATAACATCAAAGGCGATGACAACCAGAATTCAAAATTTGGAAGTTGTTAAAAGCGGCCTAAGTGATCCCAATTTAGGAATCATCTCCTTCAAAATGGAAATAACAGAAAAAAGAGTGAAATGGGAACAAGAATTTGAAGTTCTACCTGGAGGAAACCGGCTGAGAATGGGCAGTATAAAAATAAAAGCTATTACCGATAAACTAAATAAGTGGAACAATGAAGAAGAAGGAGAAAAGATTGAGAATGACACACTCTTACAGGTTTATAAAGCTCTGACTCAAACAAATCATAAGAAAAACATTAAAAAACATGTATACGACCCAGAAGTAGTGGGGAAAAAAAGATCCCTGAGAAAACAACTGCGTATAATCAAAAGCAGCAACAAATGTAGAAACGAAAAAAATCTACAAAAAAAGATAAAGAAAATGCAATACAGAGATTGGACTAAATGGCACAAAGTGGAAATGGAGAAAAAAGATGCTGAGGCTATGATGTCCTGCTTAGCTCAAAGAAATTCCAGAGGCTTTTAGAAAGCGATAAATGGCATAGATAAACCTCAAACAGCTAGTCTATGCAATGTAGTCACTGAAACTCAATGGACTGCACATTACACTGCACTTTTCCAGAAGAACCAACATAACGAAACATCGGAAACAACAATGGAGTGCTCGTGGAATCTCTGTATAGAGAGAGAGGACATTCTAACTAACATAAAAAGTTTAAGTACATCTTGGGCGCCAGGACCCAATAGTTTAACAAATCAAATGTTAAAAAAGAATCCTGAGGAATGGGCAGATTTCTGCTATAAATTGTTCAGAATGGTAATAGCATGTGGAAAAGTCCCACAAACATGGCAAAGAGCTATAATTGTTCCGATTTTTAAAAAAGGTTCAAGGTTGGAAGCCAATAACTATAGACCAATCGCTCTACACGATGTGGTTGGGAAAACTATTTGCCAGTCAGCTACTGAAGCAGCTAACAGCATGGATCCTGAATACAAACGTAGCGGATCCACGGCAAACTGGATTCGTCATTGGAGTGAGCTGTAACCTAAACTTATTCATCTTGAATACATTCAAAATGGAGGCGATAAGACAGAAAAAAGCAATATACATTGCATTCATTGATCTGGCCCATGCCTTTGATGGAGTAGATTACGATATCCTGTGGAGAAAAATGAAGAGCAAAGGATGTCCTACAAGCTTAGTGGCTGCAATAACTGCGCTCTACTCAGATACCTCTGTACAAGTACGTCTGGACCAAAGAGGACACCTTACTGCACCCATTCTAACTAATCGAGGAGTTAAACAGGACTGCCGCTTAGGAGCTACGCTCTTCAACCTTTTCATATCGGATGTGAGCGAGGCACTGAGCAATGTCATCTCTTTTCCTCCCAAAATCAACGAGGAACATATTAATATGATATTGTATGCAGACAACATTGCAATCCTAGATCTAACCCCAATTGGACTCCAGGAAGATCAATGCCCTAAATGCCTACATTGAAACAAATAAATTAGAAATGAACGCTCAAAAAACAGAGATCCTCATATTGAAAAACTTACAAGGTGCATGCAACTCAAATGCATGTGGAAAGATGACCAAAAAGCTGGTGTCCAAATGTAATCAACCTGCAGCCCAAGCCACTAAACTCAATGCAAAATATGGTAAATTCTCTAAGATCCCAGTTGTTCGCTTCTATAGAAACAAAATACTACCCACACTAACATACGGAGCAGAGACTCTATTTGGAATCAAGCAAGAGTTTTGGGAAAGATGCGAACATGTGATTTTGAGAAGACTCCTTAAATTGCCAAAGGGGTTTCCCACTGCCTGCATGCGGAATGAACTTAGTTTAACATCTACGCATACCACTGTTACATGGAATGCCCTAAACCTTTACAGAAGAAATGGAGAAAATAACATCGCTCCCCCAGTTTGGTATCCTAAAACAAAAGAAAAAGGAAAGAACGGACAGCCTATTTAAAATCTGGAAAGCATCCTGTGAAACCATTCTGAATCAACTTAACACTAATACTCTAATATTGGTGCAGAATCCGAATGCAGTGAAAAAAACTGCTAATATTAGATTGGATTGAGACACAAGATAAGAGAACACCACACAAAAGAATGAAAAATGCTCCTTTCAAAGCAAATACATTAAATTAACTCCCAAGGCACATTGAAGCATCTGGTGTTAGCCTGCTCGAATCCAAAAGATGCTAGAAGCAGATATACGGGACAAGAGATAGCTAAATGCTCTACATATACTGTTGAAGAATGGTGGAGAGCCATTCATGGAGGAGAAAATAAAAAACAAACTTTTGCACTGATTGCATTCCTAGAAGTGATAGCAATGGAACTGAAAGAAAAAAGAGATGCATCTGGATAAAAGGCTATCGTAACAGCATCCCAAGAAAAGAAAGTAATGTAGAGATGTCTAGGAACTTGTTATGAATGAAATTCTTTTTAAAGGTTTGTAATAAACTAAAAAAAAAAGTTGGAATCAATATAGGAGGAAACCTAGGTATAGTCCACACGTTCAAGTGTCTTAAAAAGGAAAGGAAGCAGATACATGGGATGTCAGTTAGAAGGGGAAGAAGAGTCAAGGGAAGGCTTCTTTAGGCTAGGGGTAATAATAGCCTTCTTAAAATAAGAAGGAAAGAGTAGCAGTAGAGAAGGAGGAGTTGATAAGGAAGGTCATGAATGGCAGAAGCAGAGGGTTCATTTTAAGAATAAGAGCAGAAGGAATAGGATCTAATGGGGAAGAAGTAGGATAAGAATGAGCAAGAAAATTAGAAGTATTAGAGTCTCAGAGAGATGAAAAGGAATAAAGAAAGGGAATAGGTTGAATAGGAGCAAGGGCGAACCAGTTGTGGGGAGAACGAGAGGAGTGACACTTAGAAAATTTATCAGAGAAGAGAATAGCAAAGTCAGTTGGAGATAACAAGAGCATGGAGGGATCCGGAGAGAAGCTAGAGAGGATGTGGTTAAGAAAGTGAAATAGACAACAAGGATGTTGATAATATAATAAAGCACAGGATAGTTTGACTTTTTTGCAAAGAGTACCAAAGAGTCATAACCAGAATGCAAGTAAGAGAGCTGGGTATGGTTGGCTGAGGATGGATTTTCCATTGTTGCTCTGTGACACCGGGGAGCACCGGAGACCCAAAGTGAAAGCCACAGCAGGCAGAAACACAACACAGTTGTGTTTACATGCCACATAGTGTTTCTGCCTACAGCTGATTTCCCATTTGGGGCTCTCGGAGAGCCCCAAATGGGAAATGCTAAATGCTGCGTTGTTACTGCCTAAATCAGCTTTCCCATTTGGCGCTCTCGGGCTCCCCGTGGGGAGCCCGAGAGCCCCAAATGGGAAAGCAGATTCAGGCAGAAACAACGCGGTTGTTTTTCGCAATGCTGCGTTGTTTCTGCCTGAATCTGCTTTCCCATTTGGGGCTCTCGGGCTCCCTGTGGGGAGCCCCAAATGGGAAAGCAGATTCAGGAAGAAACACAACGCGGTTGTGTTGGAAAACGCTGCAGTTTTTCTTTCCGAGTTTCTCAGGCTCCTCTGGAGGAGCCTGAGAAACTCGGAAAGAAAAAACGCAGCGTTTTCCAACACAATAACGTTGTATTTATGTTTGCGGTCGCTTCAAAAGCGACCGCAAACATAAATACAAAGTTTTTAAAGCTGCGGTTTTATTCCTAAGTTTTCCGGGCTCCTCCAGCCCAGAAAACGTAGAAAAAAAAGCACTGCTAGTGCTTATTTTTAAAAAAAAATAAATAGCACTTACCGAGATTCAGCTGCAGCTTTCCTGCTCTGGTCTCCGGTCCCCGTCCTCCGCGTACAGCACTAATGAAGGGAAAGCCACTCAGCGGTAGCTTTTGTTTACTACAGCTGGCTGGCTTTTCCTTCATTAGTGCCGCAAAAGCAAAAGCCAGCACAGGAGGGCATCCATTTCATAAAATGGATGCACTCATGTGCTTGCTTTTGCGAATTTTGAGCTTTAATAGCTCAAAATTTTACATAGGAAGTTTTAAAAAAGAGAATGCTAGTATTTTTCTTTTTATGTTGCCTATCTATTTTTTAAATAACATTTTTTACTAGACCATGCCTTTAATTGCAGATGGGAGAGCGATAGAAGAGAAAAGTATGCCGGAGAGGGATATGAGATGTACAAAGGTGGAGAGGGAAGCTGGAAAAGATTATAAGAGTTAAGTCACTGAAGAAAAGGTTGGAAGATGTAGATTGAAGTCCCCAGAAGGAGGAGATGTGCCAGGAAGGTTGGCATACCATGATAAACACACGAGAATAGGGCTTTGAGAAGGAAATAAAGGGATAGTCTAATGAAAGAAAGAGAGGTAGAGTCAGATAGCAGGTGGCAGGTACGTATGAAAAGTGGTATCAAACACTGATCCTGCCATCTCGGCCAGATAACAGAAAAAGAGAGAGAGGTCGGAGTAATATAGTTTGATGGAAGATTCCAAGTTTTGAAAATGCATAGAATGTGAAGATGAACAGGGAAAAAGTGTCTAATATTGATGAGTGTGTTTAACATTCCAGTACAGTTTGGGATAGAAGAATGTTTAGATGGGGAAATGAGTGGAACAGATACAACTGTACGAGTTGTGTAGATGAGGGCAGAAATGCTCAGCTCTCTGGGCATAACAGAGCTGAGGAATTGAAAGTGGCACCAGAGAACTAGAGACAGAACTGATGAGTATCGTAAAGATCAAAGAAATACGGATGGAGAAGGATAAAACACATTGCCACAGAGTTACACAGGAGATCCTATTGAAAGTGTGGTGATAGTTAAAGAGGAGGAGAGGATGCAACATCATGACACGCAGTAGGTCACAATGTCATTACAGTACACAATCAGCAACAAACACAACCAAACAGGGGAGAAGATGCCCTTAGAACAATGCCCTTTGAAAACGACATCCATGGCTGAGGACAACCTAGGAACAATTCCTGATACGCACATGGTCAATATCGTGACCACCACTGCACGTCAGAGGGGGCGGACCAGGTGAAATCACCCACAGCAGCGATGACAATGCAGCCAGCAGGAGACGAAAGCTGCTCCTCTACTAAATTGGCAGGTGGCAGCCAGTGACACAGCCAAACTGGCATGTCCAAGTCCAGGGCCTTTCTTCGGACGTGAATAGCCACAAATAAGTCAGCTGCCTTAGCAAACTCCCAAAGGTCTGTTATAGTTTTATCCACTAAATGCTTGTGTAAATGCATCTCACATTGTTTATAAATGCTCTCACATGCAATCAAAGGCGACCCAACTACTCAGATATTTCAGGGACTGATGCATAAATGTCTCTAAGATTTGACTCCCCTATGATGGTGAGTTGAATACAAACAATACATAGTATACACGTAAAAGCACAGGATACATTAAAACTTAGAATGAAGATGATTTATGGGTCACAGATTTGAGGCATCCACCCAGCAGGTTTGAACCCGGGGTTCCAATTCATCATGTGTGCTCCAGATAGGCATTCAACTGCACATCCACTGCTGGTAAAGAGGATAGGTGGCACATGAACATCTATATGCTTGTTGGTATGCCTATACCACGCTCGCCTCCCCGCAGCAATGCTTGAGACAGTGCCAGTATATGACGGCATTGGCATTTCCACCACCATGGCAGGTCAATGAGCCACCTATTAGTGAAATGATCAATAGTGTCTCAGAAATGTCCAGCTGGTGTATATTGGAGTTTAATTGGGTCCAAAATAGATTAGAGATGTGTTGGTGATGTGGGCAATGAGAATAATAATCTAAGCGATATGTACAAATGCGGGGCCATCTTAACTGCTTCTGGGGCCCAGGACATAGACTGCCTTGCCCCCCACACTCTTCCCCCGAAACCCTTATCACCCCCATCTGAAACTCATGCCCCTTCGAATCCACAAAATGAAGTGATTACATACCTGAAGTCAAATTCAACAGAAACCTGTCTAGGCTTTAAATGGATTGTCTGTTTGTTAATAAAAAATAAAGATTACACATCTCTGTGACAGGTTTTACCAAGAGGGTGTTATATTGAAGACATGTTCACTTTGTTTTTTTTTAAGAATATATTAATTTTGAAAGAAAATAAAGGAACATTAGTTTTAAGCAAGTATTTCTTTAATAAAATTATAGCCTAAAAGTTCAACCTGACCATTTTCTTCTGTATGAATTTGTCCAAAGTAAAGGTCCTTGGAAAAACATTACATGACTAGTCATCAGAGAACACAAAAATGTATGTAACAAAGATCAAAACTTTACTTAGCATTTCAGTTCCTGCCCACACAGCAGACATACAAATTCAAGTAATCATAGAAAGAATGAAATGAGAAGCACCCAGTGAGTTTGTGTGTTCTACTGCACAAGGCTGATGTGTCTGAAACACTGCCAAGATTAAATTATATATTTCCAGCTAGATTTGCATATTGCAAAATCATTAATTATGTCACATAATTCTATCTCTTGAACTATTCCAGACTCGATGCTTAACAGATCCAAATAATTCAATCTGGCTTCAATCATAAAGGTAAAACAGTGACAGTTAAGAGATATAACTTCTTCACCTTTTGTGGTAATGGGGGTAAAGGGAAGGCGATGCTCTTAAGAGGGATGTGAAGCTGAACCAGTAATGACCGAAACAACACAGAATCAGAGTCCAAAATAAAGGGAATGAACAAACAAGGTTCTGTAAAAATGTATATATATATATATACACTTTAATTAAACACATCACCTATAATAGAACAGATAGAAAACACTGTACAAAAGCCCACCCTGAAGGAAGAACAGAGAAGATGTAAGAAGAAACTGGCACTGTGAACTTGTTTCCAGGAGTGGTAGGAGAATTACTAATCACAAAAAGGATATGTCGATGTTGTCAGTCACTAGGGCCCAAGTGGACTAAGGGGCAGTTCAGGGTCAACAGTACCTGGAATCAGTTCTTGTTGGGCACCATATATGGGTAAATGTGGTTGCTCTGTGCAGCAAAAGGGGTGCTCTCAATGACTCAGGTCGGAGCAGTTGCAGGATTGCTTCACAGTTGACTGAGGCAGAGTGGGCTTTAGCCGCTGGGAGGGGTCAATGAGTGATGCTCCAGCAGTTCAAGTCGGTGGGCAACAGTCATCAAAATGGTGACTTTGGGGGCATCGATGTGCAGGTCAATGAGGCAGCCATTCAAGGGATAGCAGGGCTGTGCGAAGGTTGAAAACCCTGGTCAGAGTCATTGTGTAACGCTCCAGTGATTTGGATCGGGACCCAGGATCGAGCAGTCAAATCGGGTCTAGCAGTTGATGGGCTTCAATAGGGCATGAGGCAGCATCAAGATACAGAGAGAGGGGGTGTGAGACCCCTTCTATTAAAGGCAAACACCCCCAGGTGGTTTGACTAAACCTAGCTTGACTTAGTGGTAAATCCCTGTTCTTGACTGTGGACTTCTGATGTCACACCCAAAGGGCTTTGCTCCAGAGGAAGTGGAGGGGACAGGAAAAAGAAAGAGAGGAGCTAACACATTTGCGATATCAAATGGGATGTGGTGGCCATGATCGTAAGTAGTGCCATGCACCTTGACTAAACACAAGCATAGCTTTATTTTGAGTTTACCCTGCCACCAGCATGGGTTACTCATGATCATCTTAGTTTATGGTACAGTTGGGATATATCTTAAATGCTGACCCTACGTGGCATAAACTTGGTTGTGGCTGTCGAGTGGGCATCTCCTGACCTTTGAATCTGCTCTACACCATGAACATAACAGGCTCTGTGGATCAGGCTAACGATGCAGCAGGGTACACGTAAAATATGATTTTGGCATGGAGTTGATGAAAAGGGCAATCTGGTTGGCAGATGGAATTACCCACTTAAGTTTATGTATTGATAAAGATTTTAAAAAACAAGGGATTTTCACACTTGCCAGATGGCAATTCTTCACACTGTGTACATTCTAAAATGTGATATTTGTCATGCTCAGAAATTGATTGAAAAAACATGACATTGATACAAGAGGACCCATAATAATAAAACATTTAAAAAGAAATCTATGACTGTGGTGGTGACTTGCTATACCATGCAACGAGGGAGGGCAGAGGCAGGGCAGCCCCCTTCAGAGGAGGGAAATCATCTGATCCAAGGCAGGCAGGAATCAGGATAGTTGCCAGGGCTGACTGCCTATCGAAGCGTGGATCCATGTGCTGCTTGGCCCTGAGGCTCGTGAAGGTATACTCACTCACTTCTGCCCCATGACCACACCTACCAGACAGGAAAGTCAGAGTAAACAGTGAATAATGATTGGCTCACTGCAAGCAGTGGTGAAGCCATCAGACAACGCAAATACCTCTGTGTCAATCATCATTACCTTTTTGGTTTGGGCTATTAGGTGGTGCTACAGCGTATACTTATAGAGTGCAGAGTGCAGATATGGAGAAATGGCATGTGAGGAGGGACACAGTACATGTAGGTGTTGTTCCATTGTTTTTGCCCACCAATTGACTGCCCATGTCTATGCTAAACCCTATTACCATTCCCTTTCAGTACCTAACCAAAACACCAATCATAGGAAACATTTCAGCTCGCTTTAATCAAGCCTTACCATCATAACTTACTCTCAAAGTGCCTGTAAGTTTGTATTTATTTATTTATTTATTTTTCAAAGCAGTCTTCTGAATGTTTATGACTTAATTTGAGTTGTAAATACACTACTGATGTAATAAACATGTCAACCAGGTCTGAATTCAGCCACTCGATTTAAACGCACAATCGTTTAGTTTAGTTTATTAATTATAACACTCTGCATACCCATAGGCCTCAGAGCTCCCAGGTGAGCCCTTCACTGGAGTCCTGTTAAAAACAAGCATTTGCAAAGCCAGTAGATTTGGCTTGTGTTTAAGTAATAGGCATTTGCCAGGTGTTGCTTTTAGATGACTAGGTACTCACTCCATGTTTCACCTGCTAACATAAATTGTATTATAATATAATAATATTGGAGCATATAAAATGACTCTTCTCATCCTATGATGGATTAAAAGATATTACAACATGTCCTCAAGCAGACACCCGCAGGACCTCTCTCTGTTGAAATAGAAGCAGGTGATTGCTGCATGAGACACATTATGAATGCAGTTAGAAAAAGGACTACACAGGCAAGTACAAAGTCATAACTAGCAACTCATCTGAGAGATCCTATGATATTTGAGTAGGGACATAAAGCATTTGAATTATTCTTTCAAGTAAACAATATGTACAATAATATCTTATTAAGGGAGCCTCCCAAACATATGATGTTAGCTTTTGTATTCCTTTTGTATTCCTATATTACATGTGTGTAAACTTTTCTTTCAGAACTATTTAATTTATGCCTGTTTTGTCCCCCCTTTCATTGACTGGACTGTTTGACTTTGGCATATCAATCCACTGTTAGTACTGGGTGAAATTCCATAGTAGACTAATTTGTATTTAGCATAGTTCAGAATTATAATACTGTTGTGTGCCTAATGAATCCCATTTCAGACCTTAGAATGTCTTGATACAAGGTTTGCATTGAAGTTTGCCTACATTTTTATAGCTGATGAGTATCACTTTATAGTAAGGGACACTAACTATGGATTCATAAATGTATAATTAAAAAGTGACACAAATAAGGCCTTGTCAAGGGGGAATGGAGATCTCTTGGGGCATGGGTTCAGAGGCCTACCAGTGTGGAATCCAGAGCCATTCCTACCCCAGAGGCGATAGGTCACAGTTGGGAGAGACCCTTCTCCTGCCCGCTCCTTAAGGCCTTATATCATATAATTGAGCCCACAACCACAGGAACTGCGGTTTAAATCGTTAAATACTAGACCTGTTCCTGCTTTGGCACAATTAATCAATTGCAGACAACATTGGAAGACATGGCATAAATGTCATGTCTTCCAATGTTATAATAATATAATATAATAATATTATAATAATTATAATATACGTATGTATCTGAGGCTAAAGGTAAACAAAAAATACACATGTCCAAAAAATAAATGCATTTAATTAAACACATTCAAGTGGCAGTGGCAAAGTGGAGGGTGTGCTGAAAACAGTCACAAAACATACATTGAAAACCAGAACAACACAAATTTTAAAACAAAATACAGAAAATCATAAAAACACCAGACCAAAAAAATAATATTTTGGTGACAATTCTAAAAATCCAAAATATCCATGCATAGCGTTTTTGGTTTTATACAATTCAAACAACATACTTAGTCTGAAACCATGGGAGTGCTTGTATGGGCTTGAGGAGTAGCACGGCTAAGCACCCCATACCTCTTCAAGTAGATGTTGGCATCCACCAACGGTCAATAATAATAATTTTTTTATTGTGACTTAGTTTACTATGAAACTTTACACATAAAATATATCTTAAATAAGAACAAGATTATAGTGAGAAAATTATCAATAGTTAGCAAAACAAAAACATTACATAAAAGATACCAAGAAAGGCAATACATTATATTCTCTAAATATACATTTCCTAAAACCATATAAAGCAGCTTCAATTTTAGATTCGCATTTACATTTACAATAGTTCTGGAGCCATGGCTTACCACATACTGCCATATAATCTCTACTGAGAGTTTCAGATGGACTATCAGTCTAAATACCGTAATGTTACGGATCCTATACAAAAAAATGCCAATGTTGGCCAGCAATCCTTCATGGTTTTCATCTTTAACTATACATCGACTCTTCCTTATTTCCACCAACGGTCAATGCAAACCACCAGTAACAGAAGATCCCACCACTCTCTCCGGAAAGACAGAGCTAATCACGAGATCTTTACAGACAATGGGAAGAGAGAGAACCACTATTCTGAGCAGTGGAGACTACACATGGCTGCACAGAATATTTCAGCAACCAGCTGACACCAGCACAAGCCGATGTTCTGAGAAGTTGGTGCAGGCAAGTGGTATGTGTTGTGAGTGTGTGTTTTTAAGGTGTTAGCAAAACAGGAGGTGACTGAGAGAGTGAAAGGAAGGTGACTAAGTGGATGGTTGGATGGATTAGCAGTGGAGTGGAGAGGGGATAATGGTCAGTGGAGAATAGTAGTGTTTGGAGAGTAGAGAGTAGTAGTGGAGTGGAGAGGGAGAGTAGTACAGGAGTGGAGAGAGGAGAGTCACAGGGGAGAGAGTAGGATTGAGTAACAACAGAGAGTGGATGTAGGTTGTAGAAAGAAAGAGAGCGAGCGAGAGAGGGAGAAAGAGAGAGGGAGAGAGGGAGAGAGAGAGAGAGAGAGAGAGAGAGAGAGACATACCGTGGACAGTGGAAGAAAATGCAGAATCGAAAGAAGGTGGAGGGAGAAGGAAGGAGCTGAGTAGCATGAGAGGGTGGAGTAATTGAGAGACACGGGAAGAGGAACATCAGGGTGAGAAAGGAAACAGATGGAGTGGGGCTTGAATGTCTGTAATACCCAATCCACCACAACCTCTTTAGAACTAACTGAATAATAGCGTAAATCACACCAAGGAAGTCCCAGAGGGAGAATAGATAAGGTGATCGCCTTTAGGCCCCCACAAATAGCCGGCCAGAAACTAGTTGTAAGGGTAAACAAGGAGTAGCTACAAACAAGGAGAAAAGGAGAGTGAAGGATGTCCCTTAGAGCCCCTTTGAATACACATAATAAAAAAATAAATCCTTGAACTGGCTTTGTTGGTTAGTGTATTCTTGAGGTTGTGAGTGATACTAATTAAACAAATCTGTAATAGCAATCTAGTAAGTTCTAATCATTTTATAATGCACTCATTAAAACTGGCTCTGAGATCATTCCATATATAATGGGTAAATGATACAGCAGTGGAAAAAAAGGAATCCCATGTACTTGTCCACTGCAACTGTTGAGTGCCCAATGATACTCTTAGACTGTGCCTGCATAAACATGCCTTTTTCCGAACTGCAAATGCTGCCAGTGACACAGATTCTAGGTGAAGATCGGAGGCGAGCAGTATGCTTTAACTTCTGTAATCTTGCAATTCAGCAGTTTTAAAACTTCTCCGTTCAACAAAACAAGTAAAACAAAACTTGTCACTTTTATTTTTTATATAGAAGTCCTCATGTGACCTTTTAATTCTGTATTTCCATATCCTGACATTTCCTTTCCCATTTCCTTCCTCACAACCATATGTCACTTCTTAACCAGGTTCTTTCCTCTTCTTTTTCTGCACTTTGACAAGATAAGTCACATTGTACTAGCAATGCTGTAGTTTGATATGTATATTGTATTTTTAGTGCAGGTAGTCTGGGTGATAAACAGGAAGATGTCCGAACTTACCCCGAGGAGGAGGATGGAGTTCCTAGGGTTCGTGGTGGACACCACAAATGTCACCCTGGAACTGCCAATGTAGACGATGAAGACCATCAAGAGAGTGATCAGAGATTGTCTCAAGAGGACAGTGCTCTCCCTGTTTACGCTACTGAGAATTGTGGGGCTCTTGACTTCTTCCCTTCAAGCCATATTTCTGGGGCCATTGCACCACAGAGCACTTAAGAGGCTCAAGATAAGACATTTGCAGAGAGTTGCAGGTAGGTCTCAGATAATATCAGTTGGTCCTGTTACATCAGCAAGCGAAGACCGTGCTCAAATGGTGGCTCCAGAACATGGAATCATAGAATGGGTGAGGCATTTTCAGCGACACCCAGAGCTAGTTATAGAGTCAGATACCAGCAGAGTAGGCTAGCGTTCCAGGTGTGTGCTTTTGGAGACTGGAGGAAAGTGGCTGTCTTCCAAGCTAGAGCATTGCATAAACTGTCTCGAGCAATTAGCTGGGTCCTTCATGATTAAGACTTTCGCACAAGATATAGATACTGCAGTATTCCCCTGAAGATCGACAATATCTCTGCAGTGAGATATATCAACCTTCTCGGAGGGACCAGGTAAAGGATGCGAGTGGAGTTGGCCAAAGATGTCTGGCACTGCTGCCTTTGAGCTAGATATCTGTGACCATGGAGTACCTGCCTGGGACCAGAACGTGATGGCCGACTGGAACTCTCGCTATATGGGGGATGCCAGTGATTGGATGCTAGACAGGACAATATTCTGGAGGTTGTCAAAGGTCTGGGAACCCCTGGACATCGATCTGTTTGCCTCTAGGTTGAATGCACAAACTCCAAGGTTTCCAGTTGGAGGTTGGACCAGGATGCTCTGGGTTCAGATGCCTTCCTGCACAGCTGGGAGAGGGGAGTGCACTATGCCTTCCCACCCTTCATCATGCTTTCCAGAGTTCTCACAAAGATTCACAGGGAGAAAGCAAAAGTAGTGATCATTGCTCCCGCACTAAAATTGCAAGTTTGAGTTCCAGTTTTGATGGAACTTCCATCAGTGTTCTCCCTCAGGATCCAAGTCCTCTGACACATCCAGCAGGGGATTTCCACCCCTCATGAGTGTCAGGTTTGCTGTTGCTTCTAGCCTGTAGGGTTTTGGGGGCAAATGGTCCATGCCAGGAATGTCGGTACAGTCTGGCTAGCTCATTAAGGAATCCTGGGCCCCTTCTACCTTCAAAAGCTATAATGCAGCATGGACTAGTTGTAAAAGGGGGTGCCGGAGACAAGGTCATCTTCTCTTTTCTGCCCATGTAGTATATGTGCTCAATTTCCTGGAATCCTTATCAGAAGACGGCGGGGCATTTTGCACGCTGGGTCTTTACAGATCGATGATCTCAGCTGTCCACGATCTAGTGGATGGAAAGCCAGTCAGGGAACATCCGTCGGTAGATCATATGTTGAAGGTAGTGAGGTTTAGAGCTACTCCAGTACCCAGGTATGCATACCTATGGGACATTAACATGGTGCTAGCATTATTCAGAGATTGGCTGCGGATAAGGGACGTCGCGACACAGCATTTGTCGGGGAAGCTAACAATGTGCTTTGCTTGGTTTCTTGTAGACAAGTGTCAGATGTGAAGGCATTGGAGCTGGACAGGAAGATCTTTTACCCTGGGGGATGGGGGAGGTGTTTAATATTGCCAAGCAGCCTAAGACCAACTTGTCAGTGATTTCATACCCGTATTTGCCCAGTCAGCGTAAGTTATGCATCACCTCGTGTAACAAAGAATATGAAGAGAGAACAGCAGAAGTGAGTCCGCAGGAGTGTCACAGCTGCTCATAGTGGATAGGAAGTCCTATTAAGCAGTGGGCGGAGCAACCATAGCTAGGTGGGTGTGAGAGATATTGGCCTACCGGGTATCAATATGAGTATGTTTGGGGCACATTCTTTGAGGGATGCAATGGCTTCTAAAGCCTTCTTTACGGGGGATGGGGTAGCCTACAGGACATTTTGAAAGTGGCAGATTGGTCTAGCGATTCTTCTTTCTAGACATTTTACTTTAAGCCAGGCACGTCTGTGGCTGCATCAATGTACGCTAGTCTGTGGCTGCATCAATGTACGCTAGTCTGTGGCTGCATCAATGTAAGCCAGTCTGTGGCTGCATCAGTAGTACATAGCTTTGAATAAGCATCATTCTAGCCTCCGGTCTTGACATAGAATGAAGATTACCCAGGCTTACAGTTCAGGGAGTCTTGGTTCTATTAAAGACACAGAGGCCAGCATTATCCCGACCTCGATATGGTTAGAAAGTAGAGTGAAAAGATGCAAGTCTCAGAGTGGGGCAAGGATGACAGTTTCTTCATCGGATCACAGCAATTTGTGGGAGTTCTCAAGCTCAGAAGTTGTTGTTGGCAAGGTTTGCAGTTGTCTATGTAAGACTTTGGAGTGGAGTTAACACGGTGCAGAGCATCTAAAGAATAGAAAGAGACCCGCCCAGGAAGTGACATATAGGAAAGCAGCGGAAGAATGTCGGGATATGGAACTATAGGATTAAATGGACACATAGGGACTTATAGATCTTTAAAAAAAAAATGAAGGTTTGTGTTGAAAGGTGAAATTTTAAAACTGCTGAAGAGCAAGATTAAAGAAAGTAAAGCATACTGCTTGCCCATGTGTCTTTAATAGAATGGAGGCTCCCTGAGCTGTAAGCCTGAGTAATCTTCATTGCATGCTACACAGAGCAATACATAATGCTCATGGATAGAGTATAATTTGTGGTTTGCCTTGATTTAACCATGTGTGATTCCTTATTTGACACTAGTGAATCACACACTTGGTAAAGGATGACCATGCAATCATCTTGTGTAGGTTACACCATCAGTCGTAAATCGTTTTGAATTACTAAAGTGTTTCACCTTTGCTTAATGAAGTACCTATTAGTACATGGTTGTTACACTTTTATTGTATACTTGATTAGTGCATTGCTAGTGGACCATGTTACAAAGTGAAAGTGTTTCTTTCTCACATCTCTCATAAATCTCACAATATTCATATAATGTTCTTTAATGTTCATAGCTTTGTGTGGTGTCTGCTCACAAAATGTTATTTAGAACATCACTAGCCCCACAGGTTGCCATGGAGGAAACGAGATAGCATTCAAGCATAATATATTGTGATAGATAGAATGTAACAGAGAGGGACGTAGGTTTCCACCACCTGATGCATCTCTTATGATCCACCAAAAAGTGTGATAGCTATGGGGATGGTGTGCTAGAAGAAGCGGGAGGCAGAAAGGAGCAGGACTGGCTAACCCTGGAGCAAGTCTAAAAGGGAGAACTATTGATATCTGCACTGAGGAATGGTGACTTACTCTATCTCTCGCTCATGGCTTCTTGCTCTTCCTCTATCGTTTTGTTTCACTTCCTCCCTTTTTTCATTCAGCTTCCACTCTTTCCTTGGCATCTTTAGCTCACCCTATCCTGGGTGTCGTTCTCTCTCCTTCCCCTTGTCTCTATCGTTCTCTTCTAGATTGCGTCCTCTTTGCTAGGGCCTTCTCGTTATCCTCCCTCTCTCCTCACAATCACCCTTTCACACAATATTCATTTCCCTTTCACTCTCTATCATCTGTTTTCTATCCCTTCTAGCTCGCATAATATCTATTCTCTACCTTTGTCTATGCTTTCCATTCAATTACAAATGTGCTGTTGGATTTATTCATTGAGTATTGATGAACGGATAGATGTATCTATAAATTTGAAAGGATCTGCAAGGATTATAGAATCCTAAAACGCACTGTTTCAGACATTAGTTTTTGAATCTCTTCCAATGTTTTACATGGACAGGCATTCTGCTGTTTAATTTGTTTAGCTTCATTTTATTTTCTACACGCATACATTGGATGTTTTTGTTCATCTTTCAACTCTTTTAAAGCAGAAACCCACACAATATATTTCCAGTGTGTAGAGCTCCCTATAACTTCAATGTAGGGACTGATGATAAGTACTTGGACCCCCTCTATTGTTTGCCAGGTATGTTACTGCATGCATGCTTTCATTTCTTATATGTCCTATATTCTCGCTATTGCTTCTCTCCCAGAATCTATCTCTGTCCTCTTTTTTTTATTCTTCATGCCCGATATATGTCTCTTCTTCTGTTTTCCTCTCTCTCTCCAAATCACAAATGCCTTCTCTTTTTTTTTCTCCCAGTCTTGTTCTTCTTGTATGTATAGTGCATTTGTTATTTTAATCTCTTTCTTTATTAAATGATGAATTAGCATTGCACAGAGCATAGCATCAAGCTTAATGGTATGCCCAGGTTCGCTTCATCAATTAGACTTGGTGTGACAATACTGCATGCTTATAACAATTATTTGAACCCCTTATACATATATAGTAGAGTATTGGATGTGCATAGTGAGTAAAATTGTGATAGTATTTGCATAACTAATATTAAGGCATCATGGGGAAATACTGGCTGGGGAATGGGTTCAATTGAAGTTGATAGATTAGCCTAGACTTTGGTAGCACACGGTTGCATTGCCTCCAGCGTTTCCAAGCTATTTATAATCATGATATTTAGAGCAACCTTTTGTATGAGCTGTTGGATATGACAGAGAGAGGGATGCCTAATAACAGCAACTCATCTCAATGGATTGTAGAAGGGAGTTCTTTCAATCACAATGGCATCCGCCCATATCCCACATCATGATGGCTTTGATTGACTGTTCGTAAGAAAGTATGACTTCAAAGGTATTGCAACATGATGGTACTCTCTTTGCTTCCTCAAAATGTTAGCATACATTAAGGCATACTTCTATATTAGAACACACTTAAGCCATTGACCAGTCCGAAGGCTTTCACACAGACTCTCATTCGCTCACTGGTGTTGCCTGTCAGCATACTTCAAATTGCTTATTATGAGGTCACATGTCACACCACCTGTAACCTAATAGTGTCTAGCTAGTGCAACAGACACAATACACTTTTTATGTTAGCCTAATGTAAACTGAAGGCAAGGAGTTTCTTCTGCAACCAACCTTATTCTAATGGCAGTACTGAACATTCCACAGGGCACAACACTGGCATAACTAAGCTCTTTCTTTGTCAGAGGCCCTCACCTTCGACTCAGGAGCTCACTCTTAAGTATCAGTCAATTATCGTATTCGTGTAACATGTCGAATGTGTATTAACAGCCTGGATGGAACGTTGGGATACTGAGAACCAATCCGGATGCAAGGCTCCTGGGCCATAAGTGCATCTGTAGCCAAAGATGCTGATAACTCGCAGGAATCCATGCAGCACCACGATGCTGCATTTGTCCTCACTGCCAAACACTGCGTTCTTAATCCTTATGTTGTGCCCCTTAGCAGAACACATGCCCTTGCCTCCTGTATATTTCTCCTGGCCTCTGGCCCTCTCTGTAGCCACCTCTGATGTCTCCTGACCAGTGGCATAGTCATGAAAAAGGACGCATGCAGGGAGACAGCTGAGAGTGCGTTGATGGGCAGTGGCAGCCTACTCTAATTGCCATCCCCGTGTTTTGTCCAAGCCCATTAGTCGGTCGTCTGGTATCTTACAAGAAGAAATGCCTGGAGGTTCAGGCAGAAATGCTAAACTAATGCTACGTTACAATGGTTTTATATTAGGAGCTTCATTGAACCAAATGACTTCTGTCATTCAATCAAATAGTTTATTTCGGATCACTCTTGCATAAAAACGCATTTAATTACTTTTTTTTTTTTTAACACGGGAACACATGGCTGATTCATGGAAATTGTGTGCCGAAAAACGGTGATTTGTGTGCCATTCTGCCCGCAAATCCCCATTTGTTAAACAGGGATTTTCGGGCAGAATGGCGCACACATCCCCGTTTTTTCGGCACAAAATTTCCATGACTCATGTCTGTAGTGTATACATCCATATAAATGCACCACTCACAATTAAAAAAAGTTCACATTTTGTGGGAACTACCTGCAGTTAAATAAATAAAGTGTAACTTGACATGATAGCTTATATAAACAACTGCATGCAATGTTGCATGGGCAGGTGAAGAATTGTACATTGTTTCCCTTTGCACAACATTCCTTCATGTGGGTAGTAATACCAGTAAATGTGTTCCCTTTGCCCATGCTTTCCCCAAGTAATTAGCAAAGGCAAAAGATACGTTCCTCTTCAAACATGCCAATATAACATTGAAAGGTGCGTTAAAATGGCCACTTTATCTCAAGAGCCCCAGTAACAACACCTTCCTGATGTCTGCAAAGAGAGGGAAAAAGGGAATTTAGTGTACCAATGTTTCTCTTTCCCCAGAAAGGTGTCTCCGGTGGTTAGGTCATGTCTCCATCTGGACGTCACCACCTTCAGAGGTAACTTGCCTTAAAGAGGAACATCTTCTGCTGTAAGCCCCTAAATATTGACGTGTACCCAGCAGCACCCTCCATAGGAGAGTGAGGCAAGTATAATCTGAGTTGAGTTCTTTGAGCCATCTCGCCCTCCGTAGAAAGGCATAATCTTAGATTTTAACTTATGTTTAGACAGTTTGACCAGCCTTCCAGGATTAATACCCAGAGGTTTCTACGCACAGACCCGGGGATCGAATCTGTGTTGCTCTGTGCCGTCTTGCTTACAAGGCGAGCGTGTTGCCCCTGAGCTATCCTCCCGCAATTGTGTGCCTTCCATTTACCCATCATCTAAGTATGCTTTGAACATCAATAGGTACATTTTTTAAACTAGCAGCTATTAATAATTGAGAAAATAGAAACTCAAAGCAAAAGGCAACGAGTTCTAAAGTGGTGTGGCTACTTAGAGGCAAACCGAGGCATCCACACTGCAGTCTTCATCGATCTTAATAAAGTTAAACAAACGAGAAAATGAATTGAACGTTCTAGATCAATGTTCTGTAATCAGGAATCTGCAGTGCAGTCAGTGGTACCTAATTAAAATCAAAATTCTAAATAGACATAATACCAGTTTCTGGAAATAAATGTTTTTTGAGAACGATTGGCTAATAGTGTTGATGCAAATATAAATTTAGAGCAAAGTGCAGCATGGACTGAAGTGCTTTGGCTGCTTAAAGAAACCCCAGGGAGTCCGCAGCATGGTATTTAGCAAACTTAGTAATAGAAGAGAAAATGAATTAAATGACGTCTGCATGATCCTGTTTATATCCAATGAGCGCTTGGGGCAGGGACAGACTGTATCTGCCAGTCTCAGCCCATAGATGCATCAAGAAGTAGACATACGCCTCTCACTCCACTCAAATATCTCCCACTCCCATTAAAAAGCAAAGGTAAAACATGCACTCAACTTTTTTTTGTGTCTTCCTTTGTCATCCCTGCATCTACATCTACAGGGGTCTTTCTTTTGAGCTTTCCAGTTCTCTTGATGCTTTTTATGAATTGGGCTTGTCTTCATGTATGAAAACACATTTTTAATCTAGCGAGTTTTAATACATGAAGAAGAAACTGAAAACCATTGGCCCGCGCCTGACAGCAATACATTCTCAACTGCAGGCTTCAGCGGATGGCAATATTGTTGCAGCCTACATTAATTATTAACTTGTTCTCTGCGCCGCTACCATCTGGGACAGCCTGAAGCCTCTGGGATTATTGCATGAATAAGAACATTCTGTCCTCAGTGGGTGCATTACAGCCTTTCCACTGAGGGCTACAATTGTTGATGTATGCCCTCCACCCTATAGGCTCAAGCTTCAGTGGGTATACAATGACCTAAGTAGCTATTGGATGTGGACTGTGATACTGTGTAATAAACTAGGAAGATTAAGATTGCCCAATGCACAGATCCTAAACATCGCCACACTCATTTAAAATGGCAGTCCACACAAGGAGGCAGTCAGAAAGCACTTTATTGTTCACTTCCTATCCAGTTCCTATTTTATTATTATTTGTTCTGATAATAATGATAACAATTATAATATTGTAGTGCTGTGTCTGTTATTTTATATTATGTTACCTTGATATATGGGAAGAGCAAATGCTCAACTGTCAGATACTGGTAGCCCACTATGCCACTGGTTAGCATTTCTGGACACGCTTTGCAGGCTGTTGCCTCATGTGTTATTTTGTGAAGCAAGGGTGTACTGTTCAGCAGTAGGGACTACAGGCAAACATAATATGGTTACAGAAGGAAACAGTCCTCACAGCAGATCAGTAATTACTGGAATACCTTGTATGGTAGCAGGGAAGAGTTAACATTTACAGGTAATTTAACAATAAATTGCTGATTTAAGAAATCACTCTGTTCATTATGATAAGTGATATCCTACATTGCCGTTCATTACAGGTTACTCCGGCATCTGAGTGCTGATATGATATGATATGATATGGCATTTATAACGCACCTATGCACAAGTGGTGCTGTTCATATTAGGGGAAGGGATGAGAGAAATGTCCACACAAATTAGTGCTAAAGTGTGCCAATCATGATTCGAATGTTCTCTATCGGGGTGGTCACCTGCCCCTTGAATAGAGACCAGTGGCCACCAAATCCTTGCTTGTTCTAACACGTATAGCAGGTCCACAACTTTGCACATTCATGTCCGAAGGAAGAAGAAAAATACACCAGAGATCCCACGTTCATAAATGCAATAGTTCTGCTTGCAGAACCTGCACATTTCTAGTTTGGGCTACTAGGGGTTGCTTGCAACACCAATAAAGCCCACACTATTGCATGTGAATACTGATTTGTGTATGATGTTAGTGAGCATGTTCTGTATCAGACTGAAGCTAACATGTTCTATTGCGTTTCTACTATTTTCGAAAATGTTCCTTTTGGTCGTGCACTTTAGGTCGACCAGAATTGAACCAATTGAACCGAACCCCACTCCCGCCCCTACATCCCTACCCCCACGTACACATATTTCGATGCATGTATACGTAAATGAAAATGGTCGATTTGATCAAAAGTACACAACCAGAATGAAGACTTTCAAAAGAATGTATTTTAAATAACGGGCTACTCTTTTTTACAACAATAACATAGACAGCCCCACTCGGAATCTCTTGATTCTGGGGGATGAAGACCATTACACAGGTGTTATGTTGACAGCAAGCATGAGCGGAAATTGCCAGCAATGGACCTGAACAGAGAGCGAGTCCACAGGTGTTTTTATCTATTCAGGATGTTACAACATGGGTAAGGATAGAGGTTGTGCGGAAGTCACATGGGCTGTGGGTCAAGGATTTGTGAGTTCCACTTCAGGAATAGCAGTATACTTGTGTTAAAATTGAAAGGAAGCCGTTATGTCCAGAGCTGCCGATAAATTATTTCATTGCCACTCCTCTTTCCCTTCCCCCTCTTAAAACCTCTGCTTCAAATGTGTCACAGTTCAACGTCCATCGCATGTGCTGTCAGTACAATGGTGATTCATCGTAATTTCAGACTTATGTGCCTTCATTTCAGTGGTGATTGACACTTCACCCATAACTTACAGAATGCCACACTGATCAGCCTAAAGGCTGGCCACTCCTTCAAACCCACCTGAATCCTATATAAGCCTATGATAAAAGTCCATCCTCCATCTATGGGGGCTATCAGAGCACCAGAAGAAATAGCATCACCAGACTGCAGTATTTCGAATGGCCGATGAGTCATGGCTCACCATGAGATCTAACTTTCTAACATGGCCGCCTTTAGGCATATTCCTTTCTCAGGCTGCTGCAGCACCTTTTGACTGCGATGCCCCGCCCCACGGTATCCAGCTTTTTGCTATCCCACTTGAATTCTGGAATACCCATAGGGCCTATCTTATTTGTTTCTATTATTTTTGAATGCATTACATTTAACAGTATTTAATCTTTTGTTTTCACATATCCATGTTTATGTTTTAAATTGTTGTTGTTACTGTTAATATTCATTTATGTTTATTGTACAGTGCCTAACTAGTGTTGACAGGGTTGCAGCTCATAAGAATTTAAAATTAAGAAATATAAGTAAACCTTTAAAAAAGGTCTTCACTTGCTGCGAGATCGGACTCTGGAATAACATACCATAACACATTACACTGAGTGCATGTTTCCTGGAAGGAAATGACACTACTTCTCTTCGAGGAGCACCCACTCACTGATCACTCTTCTCCTACCTCTACTCCTCCCATCCCACTTTCTCTCTGTCCTTCTCGCTCTTGTTATTTCCACCCTAATCTGTAAAGCACTCTATTACTTTCTAGTAAGGGTCATGCTTCAGAAATCCAGTACACACATGTATGCATGCATGCATGCATGCATGCATGCATCCGTGTCAGTTTAATAGAAATTGCGTGTATTCCCATCTGATAGGTGGTCAATGTCATAGATAGGCTTGTATGCAAGTGGAGACTCGATGTAGTAGGTAGGTTCCATATTGCTCGTGTCATTGTCAGGATTTCAATGCATTCATATGGACATTATGATACATTAGCAGAATGTGGTATGTCATGCACAGATGTAGCCTTGTCTTCTTCTCTTTCTATCTATCTCATTGTGATCTCGTTCGCTTTCTGTGCTTTCTTTCTCTTTCCATCTTATTTTGTCTCGTTTATATGTATTTAAATATTTATTTTGAATATGTGTAAGTCACTAACCCACAGTAGACACCCCGTTTGAACCGTTGTGTCTCCCTTTCTCTATGGGCAAGAGTCGCACTATCAGGTTCAAAATTGTTAGACAAACCCCAGCCACAGTGTGCCCAGAGAACCACATGTCTTCAAGGGGAGAATGGTGGTTAGAATTAAAATGAGAGGGACAGAGACAACTCCATCCTACCAGGAGTGGAATGGTATTACATTGAACGTGCATTGTCTGTGTACAGAAGGGGTCTCCAATTGCTGTCTCTCCAGATGATTTGGACTACAACTCCCATCAGACCTAACCAGCATAATCAATGGTGGGGAATCATGGGAGACTAAGTAGAACACACCCCTAGAGCCACACCTTGCAGATCCTTGGTTTAGAGGGGCATCACGTTGCAGACAGGCTCTGCAGAGGTTGCAGGGTTTCTGGCAGAGTTTGCTAGTGACAAGAGGACCAGTGTGTGAGGTCTAGAATTGTGTTTATGTTCTGTTTTTGTAAATTATTAGTTATTGCTTGTGAAAACTGAAACACACGAGCAGGTTTACTGTTCTATCAACCAATCAGTGGCCAGCACCAGAAACATTGCTGTGATGCTCACAGACGAAATTGATTATTGGTTTTAATATGCAAGTGACTCTTTCTATGAAGGACGAACATTGTGTAAGACCAAAGCGTGTGAATAATCAGCAAATTTTGCTATCATAATTAAAAGGAAATTCCTCGATTGCATGCATGTTGTAAACCAATTCATTTTTAATTATAACTTGCAGTAAATAGTGTAGTCACAATAAGCATGCTACATGTGTCTTACCTAGTAAAGAACATTATCCAAACGTAGAATAGTCATATATAATAACTTCTAGAAGATGGAAATCTTTCCAAAGTGGAGAGCTTGGAACATTCCTTATTTACTTTTGCGAAACACCCCTATAATTCAATTACATACAAAGCATCAATTAGCATTCGTCGTTGCTCTGCACACACTTGAAGAGCATTTTGGGGACCAGGAGAAGGACCACAGAGCTTCATTTTTGACAAATCTCTTTGATTTAAGGTTGTGGTTTTTATGCTTGAATCACTGAGCAGAGAATGCATTCTGGGTTTGGCGCTCATTTAATTTTGTACTCACCCTAAATGCAAATATTTGTAACCAATATGTTATATAATTTTCAGGCAGCCTCTGGATTTAGATGTGAGGATAAAATGGCTGCAGCATCTTTCACTCCAGGGCTATGTCAGAGATAATATGTCCTCTCCAGGGCATTGCACATATTTATTTTGTTGGGGCTCTGTGCATGCCCAGTCCTATATGCACCGATATACTGAAACTATTATACATGTGGTATTGAAGTTCTAATGGAAGCAAAAGAACTGTCAACATCTTCTAAGGAACACATTAACCTCTGCTGGCCAAGATGGCCAAAGATGGGCAACCATTGAATGGTCCGATCTGCCAACGTTTTACTCTTACGCTCTATACAACACGGCTCATCATTGGTAACATGAGTCACTAGTGAAATGGTTCCTTTTTATTGTGACCTTTCTGTCAGCATTTATGTGTTGCAGAATGAATTGCTAATATGACATTTCATTATTAATGTAATTAAAGTTCTGCAGACCAAACAGATTTGCTCAGAGATCGGAAAAGGACACGCAGAGGAGTGAAGACTGCCACGCAACTTGAATACATTGCACAAAAAAGAAGAAAAGGGTCCAGAAGATCTGATGTATAAGTTATGAAAAAATGACTCAGTAATTTGGTGCACATTACTAGAATGTGTAGCCCCATAGTGCATATTCGACAGTGGATGTCTGCACTCTTCTTGTTTGCACATTATCTATAGTGATTTAGGTAAGTATTACTATAGAGCAGCGGTATGTAAGCAGAGACTGATAAAGAAGCAGACTTAACACGTGGGCCATTATTTGTATGTACAATACAGTGTCAATAGAAGTGAATATGCACTCTTGAGTATCTGCTCCAACATTGACACTCTTTTTGAAACACTCCTTCCCTCCACAGCTACCGTATTCTCGCTCTCTTGCTCTCCTCTTGCCATTATATTATCTGCCTATCTATCTATCTATCTATCTATCTATCTATCTATCTATCTATCTATCTATCTATCTATCTATCTATCTGTCTGTCTGTCTGTCTGTCTGTCTGTCTGTCTGTCTGTCTGTCTATCTATCTATCTATCTATCTATCTATCTATCTATCTATCTATCCTATCAATCTATCTATCTCACACTCTCTTTCCTATGCAGCTGATCTGGGTATGAACGCCAAAGACACATCTGGCAAATGCATCAACTTCCATTGCACAGCTCTATCCACTAACACTCTAATCCTCTAACACGTGTGTATGGGCGTGCTATACATAAAATATCATATCATATCATATCCCCAACAGCATACCAGTCTTAAAGAAATCACACACATCTTTTGCAAGGTTCTGACTCAATGCAGCTGTTTTGTATAAACGTAATGCCAAGACACTCAGAGTGAGAGGAATGATTAATACATTATCACTCACTGCATGCTATCACCTGTAATGGCGCATGATAAATTGTGGTGTCAGACATGGGCACTTTGTCAGAGCCAAATCTATGCTTTCTCAAAATCGGTCTGTAAAGGAATCGCAACATAGATATTCCTCAGGTTTGCGTGGGAGTTTGAAACCAGTAATTGGACAAGATATTGTTCCCGTTTCACAGAATGACATCTATAATAAAATATTAATGTCCAATGGCAATTGTGAAATCAGTACTTCTTGTTCCAGTATATCATTATGTGTGGTATGAAAGGATATCCTGCATGTCTGCTGTGGAAGCAATCTGTCACTGTGCATGCTGCTGTTGGCTTAGGAAGACTCATGAAGACAATTTCTGCAACGACTCATGAACACAATATCTGCAAAAGCTCATGAACACGATACCTGCAACCCCCCTGACGTTGGCAACACCAGACCACAGCCTCTAATTTGAAACACTGATCTCCCTAATTGGACTTCTTACAAGACATTGAGCCGAACATCACAAAAATAAGATTAGTAATGCAAAACCTGGGGTGATTTTAAGCACAGACTGATTCCCAAATCCTTTGCAAAACAATCAAAGAATTGTTAGGAGGATGCACACACATTTCTGATGGGTCTATTGTTCAGTCTGTCCAGGTGGTTTAAATGAAAGATCACAACCCGGAACTGTAGAACTATGGAACCGTATAACAGTAGAAACATACTGCTGTTTTGATACAAATCAAACCCGTTGAATCTTCAGCCCTGAAGAGGGTCATGTAAAGGACAACGTGTTGATAAATTGAAACGTGTACTTAGTGATTTAGTAATAGTTTAAGATTTATTTTAAACAACGTGTTCACAAGAGAACAGCTAAAACGAAAGTGAAGTACAACACCTAAAACACAGAATCAGCCACATAAAAAGCACAGTATACCTTTAAAAAAATGTGTCCAAATAACATGTACTATTTAAATAGTTAAATATTTGAACTACTACAATACATCAATAAAAATGTCCATACATATTACTTGCAATCAGTTTACTAGATTTCGGATTGTAATTTATGAAGTGTAAACAGATCAGGTTGACAGAGTGCCGGGATTATGAGTTTATGAATACCACGCATCTGAGACGAATTCGGCAATGCCGTAAGCAGCGTATTCTGTCTCTGAACATCGACATACAGAGTCAGAATGCCAGATGACAGAACGAGAGTTGTACGCCAGATCTCTCTAATGGGACTGACTCTAAATCGACAGATGAGTAGAAAGTAATTATTCTCCTCGATTAAAAAGCCAACAGTTACTCAACGTTGACCCATTTCCCGGCCAATGGGCTCCATGATGTCTACGTACAGTCCAGGGCCCATATGTGACTTTAAAATGAAGTACTTGTTCAATAGATGGGCCTTTCATATAAGTAGGTCATTCAAACTAAGTGACCATTCAAAGAATGCTGCTTTTACGGCGGCCTTTGCATTGCTGTCAATAGGCCTGGGATAGCACATTTGAGCCTGTTTTACGATCATACATGTAGTCTTAACTTAAACCAAGGAGTGGCTCAAAACGTCGGAACACTTCACGCACCGAGCCAAAGCGGATCTACATTAAATAAAATCAGGGGAGTGCCATAAGTGAACCCAGAAAAGCATTGGGATTTAAAGATCAGTACTGAACTGTGATCCACGTGTGACTTCTTACAAATTACTGAGGCTAATTAAATATCTGGATCACAAAAGCTGACACTAAGCGAAAATAGTGATGACATCATGGGACAAGAGTGTGCAGGAAGGTGATTGCATGCATGTGTATGAACGATAGGATCAGGATACTATGAACTGCCATGGAAAGAGGCCAACGGGTCATAGCATATGCCTGGGTTGTACACATCTAATCAGATGCTTTGTTGTCCGATGTCTACCATTATCTATTTGTGACTAAAACGTTTTCTATGCACAATTTTTAAAATTCCAATGTAAAAACCATCATTGTGTAATAATCAGAAATGTCTGAATGATTTACTTACTTCAGAACTCATTTTCTGGGGGCGTGTTTCTACGGAGACTGCTCTGTTATGGACATATGAGATTGTTTATGTAGATAACTCTAGTTAATGAATGTGCAAAGTTAATATTGTTCATAGATTTCACAGAATATTAACAAATAATTGTGTGCACTGAAAATCACCGTTTCACTAGGCACCACTCTCTGTGTCTCCTCTTAGATGTCTGCAATACAACTAAATAAAAGTTGACACACAGATCTGTTGTAATCACTATAAGAGGCAGGTGAAGTAGAGGAGGATTCTGGTCCTGAATGAATAGGGAATGTAAGATTGCACCTTATTGTCAGCAACAGAAATAACCTTCTCCTAGATCATGCCCATCCTGGAACATTTCAGCATGCAAGCTGGGATTTGTGCTGTTGTGTGCACATACTTAACACGTTGCCAAACTATTGTTGCTTCCAGTTACTAACAACATTTTGAAGCAGGACCTAAATTACAATTGTAAGAAAGTTACACTGCAAACTATTATGAAAATTCACAACTATATATATATATTCTGTTGTAAAGAATGACTTCCTTTTGTAATTTTGGAATGCCGGCTGATGTTCGGTGCATACTTTTTAAAAGTGAATGTAGCCACTTAATGATAGCTGGATCCATGCATCCACCATCATTTAACAACACAAATGCTTCAGGATTTGCAAATGTACTATTTCTAGGCGTTCACTTGATTATAACCAATGCATGTTTCCTCTTGCGCTCCGCGCTTTGGAATTTGCCAAATACATGGCCACACCCCGGCATGCATCTGCTTTCAAATGCAACGCAAATGACACTTTGCACAACACTTATTCCATAAAAATGTAATTACCTTTCATGACAAAACTGTAGCTAACTACTGACTCCCCTCTTACATACACCCCTCCAGCTTATTTCTCTAGTGTATCCCTCTCCACCCTTACACATGCCAACTAGACATGAGAGTCTAGCAGGGACTCGGCCAAACCCTCGTAACCTTTAATGGCCATTATGCACACATGCATACTACCACCTCTTAATTTTCCCATACTTGGGACTTCGGTCCCTCTGAGGGCGTTCAACCTACAGCGCATTGTGACCATACACATGGTGAACGGCACTGTATAAGTGACGATACTACATTAAATTAAATGTGTTTAACCACAGAATCCCTGTCTCAAATACTAAACTCCATCTGGACTAAGTGGATTTAAAAAATAAATAAAAAACTAAATAAAATAACAATGTTCGGTTCTGCCTAATACACACACGCATATGTGCCAAAAGCAACAAGGCTGCAGCAATAATAGAAGGTATTGGAAAGCCGGCCCATGATACAGATGTTTTGTGTACTGTTGTTGTATTCAACAGAGAGTTTATTATTATTATATTTTTTTTGCATAACTCACTGGGATTATTGAGGAAAGTGCCCCACATGCTTACGCGTCATTTCCACCACCTTGCCCCAACGATACATTTGCATTCACAAACCTCAGCTCTAAAAACGCCACCATCAATAGGAGTTAACACGGTGGTGCAAACGTGATAGTGCCAATGAGCCATCAAGACTGCAGCACGATGCTTGTGAATGTGAGATGGGGAGGGTGCCATGTTACAGAAGTGCCTCCAGGAGAAGTAACTGTAAAGCAATTCACCTCAGATCAGAGGTGCGGCCAGGATTGTCTAACTAGTAGGGCCTGAAGCTAATGTAGTCCGGCCCACCGCAGTGACATTAACATCTATAAATGCCTCACAGTGCTGCTGAGCGGGCATTTACAGGTTTAGGGTGGGCCTTGCCTGCGCAGGCCCTACCCTGTCCACGCCTCTGCCTCAGATACTAATCTTTTAACTATGATTAGGACCCTGTTCTGCAATTCAATTCCAAACTGCAATTCAAGGCTTCGTCTTACTGGGAAGGTTGTCTCCTCCCTATCAGCATTCCAAATGTACTTCCGATCTTACACTCCCTCCACCCACTTCTGCTTGGCAACCTAAAGCAACACCGACTGCATGCAACAGGTTACAAACCACCAGTAAGCAAAAGAAGGATTATTGGCTAGTACGTCCTCTCCGAGCCCAACAAATTAGTGGAATAGGGCACTGATCCATGTAAACATTCTTTCAGCAGAAAAAGATGAAATACAATTCACTGGGAATCTCTATTCAAATTATTGAGAGCTTGCAGAAACTTCCACAATCTTCAGCTTAGTATTTGCTGAAACAGAGTGGCACTTCGTAGCCTCACCTCTTTTCCCATAGGAGTTGGAGCGGGACATATACGTTATTCAGTGTGTTGTTTGTTCCCTGAGTAACGAACATAGTTTTACGATTAATAAACAAGATCTACAAGTTTCTTTATTCATTCGAGGTTTACCCAGCTGCATAATGGAGAGGACACTCCTCTTCCTTTTCCTGCTGTGCTACAATGGACTTCTTCCAAAAAGGTATCTCATAGTGTGGGGCCATGTGATTACAACCACACATGTTATAATTAACGTTCATTTTGTAAGAAAGAGGCAGAACCACTATCAGTCTTCATTGATCAACTTGGTGTGCAATTCAGAAAATAGGGCTCGGGCCACCCTTTGGGGCATACATAGTCTTTGCTTGCTCTTAAAGTTGGACGCGGTAGCGACACAATGCATAGACTATCGTGGAAACACGGATAAAGAAAACATCAGGAGTCTTGTATGCGTTGGCAGCTTCCACCATTCCGATGCATTTGACAAGCCAACATAGAGATCAGAATGACCTCGAGCATCTACTACTATTTACCTTGAAGTAAACCATGGAACTCCATAGTTCATTGCATGAAGGAAACTAGACAATTCAGATGACAATAGAAAGTTCTAGTTAAGTTATAAGCAAGTCAGAGTGGAGATACATTCTCAACATGGCAGCACTTCCAGTATATTGCTATGTACCTAATCCAAAATCCTATATAAGAAAATGTCAGATGCATTTACTAAATGTGAGAATAAATTACAGAAGTCCTGGTCCTGTACTTAAAACATCCACACATGGACGGTACATGACTGAAAAACTACCTTCTGAAGTGACAACTTAGTAGACAGCTGAGAAGGCATTCAAGCAAGAAGGCAAACTATTCTACTGAATGTGGAACATTTCGGTGTGACCAATCCTTTTCATCACTCTGATTGCACCCAGAGGACAGTCCATCACAGATTCTGGAGATCAACCAGTTGGCCCCGAGATTTATTGAGAAAAGTCTAGTTTCACCTTTGAGCCACTGAATTATTCAACAAGCCTTAGGAATGATGCAGCAGAGGGAGTAGCGATTGTTTTCTTTTCTTGTGTTGAATATATGTATTTCTCAAATAATGTTACATACCGTTTAACTTAGCTGCTAAAACATGTAAAATATGCAGCAATAATTGTGTGTTTTGTTTAAACTAGAACAATGTGTTGCCTGCAAATCTTTGACAGTAGAAAGGAGACAATGATAACAAAAAATTGAAATTGTTTTTCAAACACCGGCACAAGTAAAAAGAAATACAGAAAGCCTAAATATGCAATTTCCAGGGTCATAACCACACTGATAGCTTCATGTTCTTCCTTCCAGACATTGTCACGTCTAAGGAGAATTTTGGTTGGTTCATAGACCTTCCTCTACTGAATGCATTGCTTTTGCTTCCTGCTATTTTCTTGGTCACCCTGCAGAATGATGCATTCACTAACCCGCTGACAAGCTTTGCCTATTCACGCAGAACCTCTCAATGCAGATTCCTGCCACATGCTGCATTGTGTCACTGCATGCATTAGCAATGTGTGTCACCTTGGTCCATGTCATTCTAACTCACAGCAGAGTTCCTGGCCACCTTCAGTTACCCTTCCTGATTCAGTTTCCTCTTCCTGAGGCCCTGGTTGCCTACTATAGAGCCAGCTGCTCCTTGGCAACATCCTTCATAGTAATCAGATGCACTGTTCAAAGCCTTGGCTGCTCCTTGAACCCCTCACATATTCCATACGACATTGTATAGCTCGGAATCGGAATGATTAGTTTACTTGAATACTTGAATACATAACCTTTACCCCACACCCCACCAAACTCAAACCACCCCACTTGTTCATAACCCAAGAAAAACAACTACTTGGTCACTCAAGGTGACTGACAATTCAGTGTGTTGTTACATGCGATTTCCAAGGTCTTATTCTACACTTTCCCTCCATCAACAAAGGATTGGTTCCTCTCTGCTTTATTCGGACGCTCTGAGATAAGGTGCTTTTTCCTAGTTCTCTCCCGTCATGACCTGTAGTACTTCTCTGAGAAAGGGGATCACTCCCATTTTATATTTAGTGGGACCTCTTGCAATAGTGCTGTGAAGTTTTCCATCTCATGAACGTCTCTTGCGTTTCTTACCCATTCCCGTTTGAGGGTAGTTGGGGCTGTTCCAGTTTACATGGCTGCTAGGAGCAGGTTATAGGGCCATGTGTGGAAGAGGTATTAAGTCATCGCCTTCATCTCCTAGGCTGAATGGTAAGTGGATTGGGTTCCCACTCCTCTCCACCCCCTGTAGTTCCTTTATCCAGTCCAGCACCCCTTTCCAATAGGTTTGAACCAGCAGAGAATCTCACCATACATGCCAGTATTCCTATTGAACCCAACTGCTCCAACACTGGTGGTTAACACCCTTGTACATTTTGGAAAGCCTGAGAGGGGCTTATTAAACATTGTGCATTTTATATTGCATGGATATCAATGCTTTCCATGGTCCCCGGGAGATATGAGCCCACTGCTCATCCATCCATTCCCTGCTTATGTAGCTCTCCCATTGTTGCTTGATTTTAGGGAGGCCAGTGTTTTGAGAATGTTGTAATACTGCATACAGCCTTGAGATTAGCCCTTTAGAGTGCCTGCCCAGTTTTTCCTTCCACGTGGAGTCTGCAATGACTCCTTTCAATTGCCTGTACATAAAGGGGACAGTGATGTCAGTCCTAGTGATTCTTGCAGCTTGTTCAGGAATATATCCATCACTCTACTTGCCCTGTCCGCACCAACCCAGCCCCGAAGTCTCAGGTGTTAATGGAACAGGTTTGTGATTAAGGGGGCCAGATGAAACAAAGGGGCGAGGGCCAGAATGTCACCCCCACCACCATGTCATGCCTATTTTTCCACAGATCCATAGAACATTCAGCACAGGTTGCTTAAGAATTATTTTTGACTTCCTGCTGACCCGACCCCACAGCCACTCCCCCACTGTAACGGGAGCCATTACCTCATTGTTCCGTGACACACACTGCTTGTCACTGTTAGTTCTCAAAACTAGAACCCTCAGCTGAGCTGCTCTGTAGATATTTTCTATGTCGGGAAGACCAGCCCATCCCACTTATTTCAGGGGAATTATATAAGAGTCAGTTATTTTCTCTTGCCACTGGAAGGCCATCAGCATCCCCCTTAACTCACTGAAGAAAGACGGTGCAATATGGATGGGTAGCATTTGAAAGAGGAAGAGTACCCTCTGCAGGAGATTGATCTTTATAGTAGCCAGTCTGCCCATTACGACTGCAATTTTGACCAACAGGCTATATCCCCTTTCGTCTTTCTCCAAAATTGAGAGCAGTTTGTATTGCACAGCAATCCACTTCTTTGGTTAATTGAACCCCCAGGTAGTGGATGTTTGTGTGGCAGATTTGAATCATCACCATTGGACCAAGCAGTTCCCTCCACTCCCGTATACACACTGCAAGGGGGATGGCCACAATTTTAGTTAAATTCATTTTGAACCCTCCGGTCATGCCATATTGCTGCAGAAATCACACCAGGTTGGGGATGGACTTTTGTGGGTCTACTATATAAACAAGGATATTGTCAGCAATCAAGGCTATTTTGTAGGTGTGTCTTCCTGTCTGGAAACTCTTATGGTTTTGTCTTTGATAATTGCTATGGTAAAGGGTTTCATTGCTAGGGCGATCAGCAACAGGGAGAGAGGACAAACATATCTTCTTCTTCGAGTGGATGAGCTCTGACTTAATCCCATTGACTGTGACTACAGCGATTGCACATTGATAAAGTGCTTTAATTCACAACATTCATCTCTCTTCAAATTCCAATTCTTTGCAGCACCACGGACAGATATTGCCACTCCACCCTGTCAAATGCTTTTTCAGCACTCAATGACAGTAGTAGGGGATGAACTGTATCGTCACTGATGGTTGACATCAAGTCAAGCTATTTTAGGATATTGTCCAGTCCCTGGCGTTCCTGTACAGAATAGGCCTGGTCATAGTGGAAAAGGTCTGGGAGAAATGTGGAGAGTCGCAACTATTTTCACATTGCAGCTCAGTAAAGAGATGGGTGAACAGAAAGTACTATCTTCCTTCCCATTTCCATTTTTGGGAATTACCATTATCCTTGCATCTAGGAAAGAATCAGGGGCTACACCTCCCTCTAGAATGGAGTTAAACAGATTTTGCAGGAATGGCTCCAGGATGTCTGCATGCTTTTTGTAGCAGGCTGGTGTAAACCCATCCATACCTGGGACTGCACCGGCTCGGAGAGTGGAAATTGCATTCTGCACTTCCTACTCAGAAATCTGAGCTTCTATGGCGTTCTGCCCTTGTCTGTTAAGCTCTGGAAGGGAGTAACATTCAAACAAGTAGGTTATGTCATCTCTGGATTTCCTGACATCGGCTGTATACAGCTTCTTGCCCTCCCCTGCACTTGTGTGATCTCAATGTCAACTGGCCTTGTAAGATCGCTGTTTTTGTCTTCCCTCTGTTCACCCTCCCTTGCCTCGTCGCGCCTTGAAACACTTGTGTATAGGCGCGTTATAAATGCCATATCATATCATATCATATCATATCATATCATATTGCCCACAAATCTGTGCTAGACTGGATGTAACTTTCCCCCATTCATCTTTTGTTTAGACACCATCCTCCCAGCTCTTTCGGCTCTTCGCCTAGATGCAAGGAGGGTTTGGGAGTTACCACCCATCACAAAGTATGTTTGCTTGACACATCTGATTTGCGGGACATAGACTCAAGCTTTGCAGAGGTCCCTCAGCTCTTGTTTGTGTCCAACTTCATTTGTAATCTGTTGCTTTTCCCTTATGTGTTGTCCATGATTTGTGATTCTAGGATACTGATGTCTTTTTTTTTAGCTTTACCTGTAGGGGCACTCCTTAGTGCTCCTCGGTCAGTCCTCCCACAATCAATAGCCCTCTGAAGGTAGCCTACACAGCCTCCTATATTGCGAGGGCCAGACTTT
The DNA here is from genome assembly GCF_040938575.1 of Ambystoma mexicanum. Taxonomy (NCBI): domain Eukaryota; kingdom Metazoa; phylum Chordata; class Amphibia; order Caudata; family Ambystomatidae; genus Ambystoma; species Ambystoma mexicanum. The sequence continues at coordinate 1,159,844,799 of NC_090928.1, read as the reverse complement.
TCCATTATTGTTTGTTTAAAAAAAAGAACTTGATGTTTTCTGTTATCCTGACATGAAATGCTGCATCTCTGAACAGCATGTCATTACAGATGCATCTATGCTCTCTTTGTACCTCCATTACCTCAGCGAGTCTGACCTTTACTAAACTATGGTCAGACCACGGTTCTGTGTGTATTGAGGCCTCAACGACCTTGCGTTCTTGTCCTGTTTCCAAGAGGATGTGATCGAGCTGAGTATATGTTTTGTGGAGCACCAAATAAAAAGTATAATCCCTTTTCGTGGGGTTAGGTTCCCTCAATGTGTCAAGCAGGAAAGACTTTTTCAGATGAAGTTTCAATGTCTAACCTCGACTTTCCTGGCCTTGCAGTGCTCCCTCACGCACACTGAGCAGCAGCTTAGGCTCGGGTCAGCCACCATGTTGAAGTCTCCCCAACATATAAAAATAAGCTCTTTCCAGGCTAATATTAGCTCAAAGGCCTATTCCCCAAAAAATGCTTGGGATTGGTTGGGGCAACAGACCGTGCACAGAGCCAACATCTACCCTTCTAAATTGCATGTTTTGGCCACCAACTTCCCCTACAAGGCTTTCTAAGTTTGCATCACGTCAGGCCCTACGGATTTTGTGTACAAGATGCCCACTCCCTTACCCCGCTCTAGTCCTGAGGCCCATATTGCCTCACCTAGCTGACCCCGTCTGATTCCCAATTCCTCCCCCACTCTGAAACTTGTTTCCTGGATGAAAAGCAGGTCTAGAGTCTCTGGGTTAAAAAACCTGTCCAACATTGCGCTCTTCACCTGTGAATGTAGCCCTTTCACACTTAGTGCACCAAAGCCAATGCATCACCGCTGCATCTGAGCCCCTCATGTGTCTATCACTCTGTGGAGAAAACAGTTTGTCCATTGCGCTACAAGCTCTCAGCTTCTTATCCTCTGTATAATGCATCTTCAAACGTTTACCCAGATATGATATGTTATTTGTATCATATTCATACACAAGTGTTTAGATATACTGTCGGTTGTCTACAACATGATTCTCCTCTCATCTCACGGTTCCTGTTTCCCTTTAGTGTCGAACATCTCTCATGTGCCTCATGATGCCCCAATAAACCATCAAGGCCTCTCAGGTACTATCTTTCTTCTGGAGGCTGAACCTTACGATTCTCCTACTATTTGCTTGGCCAAACATTTGAACAACAGAATCCGTGTGTCTGGTGGCAAAGTAGGGCTCTCTATTTTCTGTGCATAGACGCAGTGTTAGGTCTCCATTGCAAGTTACTTAGGCATCCAGTTCTTGGTCTCCAATGATGGACCATTTCCACTGTACGTGAGTGTTCAATGTTCAGAATTTTCTGGCACTGTCCACTCAGCCTGTCCGGCTTGCCCCCCTTTGTTATTTGACATTGCTTGAACTTGTGTTTTGGATGGGGCCATGGTATGCTCATGCTGCATTTCTTTTAGGTGGGAGATGACTCGTTGTGCTTCCTTCTGGGTGGTTATCCGGAAGTCATTTTCATACTCAAACACGAACATAAAGGGGAAACCCCATCTATACTTCACTTTGCTTCATCATAGCCATGATATTAACGGGGTACATTCTTTGCACTTTGCCAGAATTAATGAGGACAGGTCTTGATAAATTTGGGCATCGGCTCTTTTGAACTTGATGTAATTTGCCACCCTAACTTTGTCCCTGTAGTAGTGACATTTAGCTATGATTGAGCGAGGGTCCCCCTGGCTCTTCCTGACTGAGTGAATCCTGTCAAACCTAACCTCCTTCTTGCCTTCCTGCATGAATAAAGCTTTTATCAGGGAGTTCACTAAGCTTTCAGGCTACTGGTTATTTTTCTCTCACTTTTCCGGACTCCCAGATTTCAGATATTCGGTATCCTTACTTGATTTTCGAGATTGTCAACTTTTAGTACTAAGTTGTGTTCTTTGTATTTAATGTCTTTTAGTCTAGACTCAAAATTAATTTCCATTGAGTCTCTCTATGGATGTTTGTTCTCCAGTGATTTGCCCTTGTCTTCCACTTATTCTATTCTGGCTTTCATTTCCAACATTGAGGTGTGGAGGTCACTTTGGAGAGAGTTACTCTCTTCAGGGAGAGCCATGATGTCTGCTCCTGTGGCAGTTTCCTGCCACGCAGAACCTTGAGAAGTTGACACTTCCCCTGGCATGTGGCCTTCCGCTGGTAAGTCTGGTCTAAGGTACTGGTGGAGGGCGGTGATATAGCATTGGTCCCTGATAAGGACTGGCTTGCGCTTCTTCTCGATGCTAACTAACAATCTGAGCAGGCTGGGAAGAGGACAGACCTGGCTGGATTCATAGATTTCCTCCACAGAGCAAGCCCAGCCCACACCGTTTCTTCTGGTATTGGTGTGGGACCACTGAAATTCTATCTACGGAAGATGTTGGCACTGGTCGAGGGTTGACCCCACGCAACCGCCTGATTTGGATTTGTCATGGCTTGAGTAATGTGTCTTCTCTTCCAAGGTCCACCAATCTATAATTTCATCCTCCTTCATTTTTCCTTTTCGCCATGCCCCCTCGTGAGCCCTGCCTAGGTTTTAACAAAGCATTGTGGTTTCTTAGTTTTTAAATGCCTGTATTGGCAGTGAAACTTTAATATGGCACTGCTGCCGTACATTGGAAGCAATCCATAAACCTGTGTTTGGAACCACCATTATTCCCATCTTTAAGGCTTGTACCGATGCTCAAAATGTAGGCAGGGTTTCAAGTTTCCAGTAAAAGCTGAAATTTGCCAGAAAAAGACCCCAGAGATTGTTTTCTTCTTCTTTTGGGGCATCAGATGAAAATCAGTATTTCATATAATTAATTAATAGACACCCAGTGTCTAAGCGCAGGAGTTGGATTTGAAACGATGTTGATTTGCGTTGTCTTGCTTCCAAGACAGAGGCATTACCAATGAGCTATCCTCATTTCACAGCAAAGGCTGCATCTTGTAAATATACTAAATAATAACATTTAAGTTCTCACAGTGTGGTCTTTCAAAATAAAGTTATTTGGCTATTTAATGGTGGCGGGAGGAAATACTTAGGTCTTCATCTCATTTAACTTTGAATAATTTTTTTACCTTCAAAGTGGTTTTAGGTGAATCTGTTGTATTATTGTACTGACAGTTAATGCATTTGAGTAACTTTCTATGGTCACAAAATGCACTGGGACTTCCTTACTGTGTTCACCACGAGTTGGGGTGGATAGGCAACTGATTCTGAGTTCAGGTTGTGAAGCATAGTTTGACATGCACTACACCATTTCATGGTCGTTGGTCGGCGTAAATGCAGAGAATGTGCAAGCAGGCTCTCTAACAGTGTGTCAGCGAAAAGCCCATCTATAGCAGTCCGCACCCGGCTATACCTGTCACTAGCTATCTGTGAGAGCTACTTCTCTCCTTTCAGCCACAATGCTGGTGCCCACACTGATTAACCAGCCAGTTTTGGCGGGTTCTGACAGCATGCATGGAACCACCCACCTTCTTGGTGTTGTTCGCCATAGGGACAGGCTAATAAAGCAGGGTGTTAAAATAAAAATGGGGGGGCTTCGGGGAGGTCCTATGGGCAGGAGAATGGCTGGGTATGGCACGCATGTGAACACTGGTGGGTTTGTATGGGAAGGATTGTGGTTCCTGCAGGCCTCTACTAATTTGAAAGTGTCACAAACTGAGCTCGTTTAGGCATGCTTCCTGATTTAGAGATTGTGTGCCGTGTTATTTCTTTCACTTTCTGCGATGTATCACAGCAGTCATCAAGAGACCAGCCATAGAACAAGGGGCTTTTAGAAACGCTAAAATTAACCAGTTTGTGTGATCCTTGGCAAATAATTTCATCTCACTGTGCATTGCGTAAAAGAATTGCAAGTTCACCAAGCCTACCATCTTTTATTACATAACAAAACAAAATGAGGGTAGATTTAAGATGCCATTATACACCATGGAAGTAAATGGGTGCAAGCTGAAAAGGGCGACCTCCGGGACAGAGGTAATAAGTCATTGAATGGGAAAGAGCAAGACTGGCTTCAGCGATAAGTGGGGTTAAGAATTGGATAAAGGGTTTAGAGTCCTCTCATGGAATACTCAGGACTATAGATCCTTCACTTTCCACATAGACGAATCTAAGCCCTGAAATCGGTGGAGATCTTCATTTTACAGGTGGCCTGGCTCACGACGGTCATACTGATGGATGGGTATCAGGCTTTCATGATACCTGCAACCAAGTCGGACAAAGGAAGACCTAATGGGCGTTTTGCACTGGGGTAAAAATAATCTAAATGCTAAGCATTATGACTTAGGCACGGACTGTCTAGATGTTTGTGTGTGACGTTGGTGCTGTAGCCAGTAGGAATAACAACATACTAGTGACAACATATGCGATCCTTCAGAAGCGGGAGCACAAAAAATGTGCGTGAATGTGTGGAAAGGTACTTGTTAACTTGGAAGGAACACTATCCCATGGGAGCTGGGTCGATAGCGGGAGAATTTAACGCGCATTGCAAATTGGTTGAGGATGATTGGCGGATGGATAATGGCCCAGAGAAAGGGGAAGGCCCTGAAAATGCCTTTGCAACACATGATTATGAATTATTGCAGAAGGGACGTGGATGGACAGAATTACTATGTGATTACTAACTGGAGCCTCTTGTTCCTAGTATACATTTGAACCTAATTGAAGTAGTGACATGGAGGAGGCGGGCAAATACATCTTGTCTGGATTGTATTTTCTCTACCGTTGGATTGAGTGCGCTTATGACAAATTAAAGTATGGTACCTACCACACTGAGTGTCCATTGTAGGTTGGAGGCTACTTTCGGATGTGTGACCAAAACAAGAGTAATCCTGCACTGCACTGGCCAAATCTACAGTCAATTTGCAGGGCCATCCTATTATATGGTCATAAATTAACGTTGAGGAAGTGAACAGGCACCTAGTACAGAGATATCCGTCTCCTATCGATCTGTTTGAAGAACATGCTGGCGACTTAAGCACATTAATAAGAAATGTCTGGGCCCTGGTGCATAGGAAAACTGAGGTAGTGATTCAAGGTAAAGTGAGAATGCCGCTATTTTACACCCACATACATAGGGAGAAATTGTACTTCCGATGGAGTCCACAATAAAGAGAAACGACTGCCTTAAATTGAGAAGAAACAATTAAGGGGGGACTAATGACTAAGTACGAAAATTGGCCAAGATCACTCAACAAACTGGCAAATTGGTTATTCCATGATTAGGGCCAGTGACGTGCAAGCAATCTGGTACTTGTACAGGTCATACCTTGCGGCCATAGGTCCCTGAGATACCTGCGGTGCTAGCGAGGCAGACTGTACTAAACCTGTAAGGATGCTATACTGGGATGACTTGGCATTGGGGGGAGACATGGGAGCAATGGAGGAAATAGTTAATATACTTACCAAATTGAAACCATCACATGCTCCTCGGCCAGACGGCATAGAACATGCTGTTCTGCGGAATAATACTCACTACTGGGTGGAATACTTAAACTATATGTTTGCTGAAATTATCACCAGGGCGACTGTTACCTGGTGTAACTCAACACTGATGCCAGTCTATAAGAAAGGTGTTAACTATCGGCTCTTGTGAATGTTGGACTCAAGTAGCAAGGTGTTTGCCACAATCCTCTTGGTGAAACTGACTAGTTGGGCCAAGCAAAAAAAGGTTACTAGGACCTCTGCAGCTTGGTTTTAGAAACGGCTGCACCACTATACATGCACTGTGAGCATTACAATTGTTGGCAGCAGACGTACAGGAAGGTCAGGATGGGGCCCTGTATTTGTGCTTTGTGGACTACTCTGCAGCCTTGGACTGTGTGGATAGGTCAATTTTGTGGACCAAACTTGAGGGCATGGGAATCAACAGACACCTTCTGTTTTTCATCAAACAACTCTACCCTGACACCACAGTCTGTGTAAGACTATCCAAAGAAGGGGTGCTTTGCGGGTCGAATGCGACCAACCATGGACTTAAACAGGGGTGCGTTTTGGTACCCCTTTTATACAACCTATATGTGGCAGACATGGGTGAGGCTTTGTTGGCAGTTGGAGGTGGGAGATTGCCCATTCGCATTGCTGGCACTGCAGTCCCATGGATCACGTACGTAGAATATACCATGCTGTTAGACAGCACGCCGCTGAGACTGCAGCGATCCATAGATGCATTGGCCAAATTTGCAACAGTGAATCAACTTATGATAAATCACAAGACCAAGGTGCTTCATCTGCATGGTAAAGAGCGCCACCCGTTGGGGTATTAATGGCATACTGCTGAAGTTAAGATAGAAGTGATAGAGAGCTACCTATACTTAGGTCAGCCATTATTCACCAGTCCGACTGCTACAAATACAAGGCACATATAACATAGAAGGCCATATGTAGATGACAGGTTGTCAAGGGATACATCAGCAGGGCTGGTGGTGACTCTGTGGAGGGCCTTTTAGTCTAACACTGTCAGATCTGCTGTAATGGTTTGCCAAACAGGTCAGATATTATCGATCTTTAAAGCTGATGATGTACTTAACATTATGTGCATGACATGTCAATATTTAGGGTTTACATTTACCTCAAGGTTGACTGGGACACAACACATAGCAAAGCAGTGATTTTAAAATGTTGCAAGTTCGAGGGGGCATGTTTAGATTTGTAAGAGTATTTAAATCCCAATCTGATGCACTAGCCTTAAGAATGTATGTAGCAAAACCTAAGACCATAGCAAAATATGGCGCTAGTTTATGGGCATGTTCTAATTTGTAATGCCTTTGAACCTTTACAGGTATTCCCTGTCTCCTTTTTTATAAAGAAACACATGGTCCTGATACATGCTGCTGGTTATTTGATGGACTCTTCTGACATATCTTTGATGGTCACTCAATTTGAGAAATGTGTTGATGAACTGCATTCATTAGGTGATCCCTTGTATGATTTGTGTTTGGAAATTGAGGGTTGTTGATCTCTCCCGTGGGTCATGCAAGTCCAGCAAAAGCTAAGCTGTCAGCTTTGAATGTGGATAGACTTTGCTGTTGTCCGTCTAATATGTCTAGTGGAAGTAGACGTGAAGTAAAACAATGCAGCTTCATCACTATCATGGATTACTCAGAAGAGTGTGGGCCACTGATTGTGTTCAGGGACACAGTATTTGGCAGTCAAGCAGGGTATTGGATTCGAAGATTATTTGGATACCATAATCCATGTGTATGCATGTGCATTGTCATTCAGGACAAATATCTAAAAGTTTGCAATATTTACTGAGAAGTGGTGGGGACATATGCCGGCCATTTGTAATGAATGCAATGAATGTGATAAGACTGTAATGCATGTTATGCTTTTCTGCAATGGCTTTAAGGATCTGAGGGCAATGTACCTGATGCCACTGTTTAGGAATGCACATATTCGACAAGTCGAGGATGCAATTACGTTCTGTAAATCTACCGCAGACTTGACAATTACTCATTTTGTGGCCAAGTTTATTTATCATGCATGGACCAGAAGGGTTTGACAGGCCAATCATTTAATAATTCAAGGAAGCCTGCGATATAATATGAAAGACCTATTGTGTCTAGCATGGGATATGTGCATTAGTTGAGATACAATCAATCAATTGGCTATCAACATAATACCTAGGTTTTTGTGATTTTAACAATTGAACTGGTAACTCATTCTTTTAATTATTTGTTTGATTGTTCTATAAGATGTATTTGTTTACCCTTTTGGACTAGTTTAATGGACATGTAATTTTTTATTTGATAGTGTTTTTATAGGTAACTGTTTTTAACTAATCTGTGTATGAACTGAAGACTTTTCGAGAAAAAAAACTGTATGACATTAAGGGGCCGATTCATGGAACAAACGTGCGCCGAAAATCTTCGCGCAAGCCGGCGCAAGCAGGCGCAAGCGGAAAAAAAGAGGCGCATGCGTGCGATTCATGGAAGTCCCTGCGCGTGTCTTCCTCGGGATGTGCGCCAAACCCGTGCATGGCGCACACGTCACTGCAACATCCCGAAAGACGTGCGCGACGCGCACAGTGAAAGCACACAACCTCTGCGCATACACTAGAAAGTGGGCGGAACACGGGGCATAACGCGCGGAATGGGGAACAACTTGCGAAAACAAGGGCGTAACTGGGGATGTACTGCAGGGAAGCAGAGGGAACGCCCACACGCACCCGAACCACACGTATTCATGGAACCGAATAGGGCAAAGCCACGCACAGCGAAAGACACACACAAGCCGATACACGTCCGCCACACGAAGGCAGGCGGTAGAGTCCCTGCGCATTACAAAAGTGGCAACATACAGCAATTGTGCGAGCGGGGCACGTGTATTTCGGGGGTTCGCGTGAACTTACTCACGCGATCGGGCCTGGGGGAGCGGGCTACGTGTATTACAGGGGTTCGCGTGAACTTATTCACGAGATCGGGCCTGGGGGAGCCTGCTACGTGTATTTCAGGGGTGCGCGGGAAGTTCCACACGCGAATAACCTGGGCGCGTGTATTTCAGGGGTGCGCGGGAAGTTCCACACGCGAATAGCCTGGGCGCGTGTATTTCAGGGGTGCGCGGGAAGTTTTACACGCGATCGGGCTATTCGCATGTGGAACTTCACGCGAACCCCTGAAATACACGCGCCCAGGCTATTCGCGTGTAAAACTTCACGCGCACCCCTGAAATACACGCGCCCAGGCTATTCGCGTGTAAAACTTCACGCGCACCCCTGAAATACACGCGCCCAGGCTATTCGCGTGTAAAACTTCACGCGAACCCCTGAAATACACGTAGCACGCTCCCCCAGGCCCGATCGCGTGAGGAACTTCACGTGAACCCCTGAAATACACGTAGCCCGCTTGCCGTGCTGGTACAGGGTTAGCGCAGCCCTTTGCGCTGGATTGGGGATTTTGATGGCTTTTCCCTGCGCGGAAGGCGTTCTTGGGGGCGTAACTGGCGCTGCTGGAAGGTCGCTGCGCCACTGTGCGCCACGGCTGGTTTTGGTGGCTGGAATCCATGAATACGCTGTGCGCGGAAATGGGTTTTGGCGCACGCGGCTGGCGCAGGGATTCGCACGCGCACACTGTGCGCCAGCCGCGTGCGCCACTTGTGCGCTGAATTCTATGAATTACCCCCTAAATGTAATGATTTGTGTTAAAAGATTTTATTTTTGCAACAACATGAACTTTAATAGTTTTTTTTAATAATAACATTGTGCAATTACATTGTATATTCTAGGATCAGTAGTGTGTATGAACTTGTGTACCATAATGTTGCTGATTTCTCACACAGGTTGCTTGACCATATGGCTTTTCCATTTATTGTCACGCACAGTGGCCCTAAATGTAGGTCTTACTTTGAGGTTCTTCAAAAAGTTCACTGGGTGTAGCCTCATGATTCTTTAATGCGTAACAAAAGGGACTGCTCAAACTATTGGAACATGGGGTGGCGTCCTGCCACATCATTTCTAATGAATAATACTCTGCATTTACATTTGCTGCAAAGGTTAAGCCATTTAACATGCCAAGAATCAAATAAACTATATTCTTATGTTTCATGAAGGTATGAACAAAAAAGAGAATGTCAATAGTGACTATTAGCTGGTTTATTTAGCTGATGGGTTGAGTTTCCCATGATATTTTATAGTTTTTTTTAACAACACCACACATAGGACTCAATTCAAATTATTCACAAATGACCATCAGTTTGTCAATATATATACATAGATGCAGGGCAATTCTCCAACAAATATGATCACATAACACTTAGAAAGTGAAATTGTAAGCAGCGAACTAGAGCTAGTCTTCACAAGTAAATCCTGCAAGTTGTTTCCAAGGTGTGTTGGATATTTGGGAGGTAACCAAATCTTTGGTCATGTTTCTTTAATAACTCAGATTTAACAATATTTTACCACATAGATTGCATTTATGAATGCCATTTTTGAGTGATGTGGGCAGGTGACACATATCCCAGTGGGGTCCTGATACACATGTATATTTCTACAAAAGGGACTAATTACTTTGAGGTTGTTCACACAGTTAAACTAAGGCATTTGGAGCTAAGTGACTGAGTTGAAATTAAAAATTCAGCAATTAGTTGAAAGGGTTCAACACTAGACACAAATATGTTATATAGTGGAAAGTGCTAGTACAATTTGTTGTTTCTTTTTTATTGTTTTTTATTGTTATCATTTACAAATTTTGAATTTAACAAAGACATTTCCTTCCTGTGACGACTGATGAATAGTTTTCTCTTGTTTTTTTCACTTTGCTTGGTTTAGGAGAAGAGGTTCACTGTGTGGATTAGTTCTGTGCATTTAATGTTTGCATGATTTGAAATGCGGTGTTTCGAGCAGTTTGTAATACTATTTATAATATGAATTGTTTTATATGTGGATTAAACTTTTAAAAGATATTTTGAAATAAAAAAGAAAATAATCGTTTAGGCCATTATATTGTGTAGTTGGCTTGTTTACACTTACTTGACATGACTATAGCTTGTCTTTCAGTTGGGTTCGGATTCTTGTTCACTTTCCCTAAGGGGGGTCCCAGAGGGGACTTTGTGCTATTAGGGAATAGTCAAGAGGTGACAGGACTCTTTTCTAGAAATATTCTTTAAGAGGTGCACAGTCCTGTCCTCATTTTTGACAAAAAACAGTCCTCTTTAAGTATCTAACCCTGACACACATGTACAGTAACATGACTGCCTACTTCATAAATAGATACTGCATTATTAGAACACGCTGATTTGTCAGCCAAACGATCAAACGTACACAGAAGCCTGACTTATACTTCGAGGATTATTTAGCAGTCAATATGTGAAAGGAAACAAGATTGCCATGTAGCCTTTCCTACCCACAAGTTCAATAAACACAGCATTTGTAGTTACTTACACATATAAATCTAAAATGGAATCTGCTTTAGGACTGTCCCTGCCTAAGAGTACAATTGAATCGAGTGTACTTTGACTTACATTTATCTGATGTCTAATACAAATGGAGACCTTTGATTAAATTGAATTGATATACACACACACCACATTAACCCTAGCTCTTTTGAAGGAGATATCAAGTGGAAAATGCATTAGCCACTCAAAGTCGATCCATCCGTGCAGCTAATTTGACATGTAGCAGGAATATTAGCGGCACACTTGCAGTGCGTGGCATCTCTGAATGAAATGTGTTTTAAAACAGGGTTTCGGATCACAGAATGCAATGTGGTTTACGAAAATGTGTGAAAAGTCACTAAGAGCAGTACATACCCACTTGATTTTTCTTCTTAATCTCCCACATCCAATACTGTTACAAACCTGTACATCACCATAATGTAACTGACAGAAAGACCAATAATTTGAAAGCACTCCAGAAACCCCAAGAAGATTCCGCACCTTTTGAATAACCCTCATTTTCTCTCCACCTTGCTCCCCACCCACAAACACAAACTAGCCGCTCATGCACAGCTTTAAAAAAAAAGGCCCTCTTTCCAGACTTCTAACATCACAAACTCACACCTCGAACTACATCTGGCATGTGCAGCCTCTAGGCAACACGGGCCCGCCTCATACAAATGAGGAACACCTTCAGGACACGAAGCCTCTGATGCCGTATACACTCCTCACCTCTAAATCATTCAAGCATGTAGAAGTCAGGTTACTTAAGATCTGTAACTTTGACACAAAGGACGCCAATCTTGTCTTTCCCTCTTTTTCCAACTAAACAAATATGCCAACTCTCCTGCATATCTGACAGGGCACATGGAGGCCTGCAAATGGCAGCAGGGCATGGTACAATTCCAAATCCAAATCCAAATGACATAACATTAATCAAAATACATAAATGTGACATCTACTCATCTAGGTTTTGGAGTTTGTATTACATATGCATTGCAAACCACATCATCATAAATGTGTTGCCTATATTGAAACCTATTATGGCATGACACAGCCAATACAGGCAGTGGTTTAAAATAATTGAAAACTGCCTGTCAGAACTTATTTTGTTTCATTTTAATTGTTCTTTGCTTTATTTATTTTTTAAAATGTACATGTTGTTTACACTGCTGGAAATATTTGATTGAACTTTTGATTGAACTTCGCAAGCCAATGAATAATGAACATATTCTCCAAACTGTACTACTGTGTCATTCTGTGATAGAAAAGTTTACCATTCCTACAAATAGTAGAATATTCAGGCTAAATATGTGCATTGAAATTAAGTAAATGTTCATACAAAAGAGAATTTTAATGGAAATAAAATTGCTATACACCTACCTTTTTCCATAGGTTCCTAGGCGCTTTACTTTGACAAATACTAATTTGGGCGTAGGTCTCTTGAATATATCCCCTTAATTTTGATGAGATTTAGAAACTGCTATTTCTAGGAGTCACTCAAATTAGATTCACAGCCATTTGGTCATCTTGTAAAGAATGTCTCTATTTTCCACACTTCCAAAATCTGAAACAAAAAAGAGATACCTATTCATTAGACGCCTCTATGAAGATGTGGGACATCGGTAACATGCTTGATTTTGACCATTATAATTGTTATAAAGTGTGAAATATAACGATTGCATCAAAAAATGCAATGTATCAATACATGTGTAGACCATACTTAAAGAAAAGGCTAGGACAGACAAATGTATGTCAAATATTGCAAGATATGAAACAGTACATGCGATTGCAGGTAGATCACACCCTTTTGCAGAAAAGTGTTATCATGCATTACTTATTGTATAATAAATGTCCCCTTGGACATGTAATCAGAACAATATCTCTATACACATCGGTTTTTTCTCTATTTCTCTTAAAATATTCAATTAAGCACCAAAACTGAATGTTAACAATTGTAACCTGTTAACATGTCCGCTGGCGCCTGATTCTCATATATTTGGTCGTGAGCAAATATTGAGATTTTAAACTCTGCTGAGATGTTCATGTGGAAAACAAATTCACTATGGTTCACTCAATGGCATCTTCACATCTCAGACATGTATCGATCCTTCAAAACAATATCTATCCTCACATTCCCTAACATCTGTCGTCAAATAAGCCACCGACTCAAAGTAAAGCAAAGACTCCTTCAGGTATTCTTAGATCTCCTATTTATATATCTTGGCCTAAAATGGGATTTAAGTAACAATGTATGGAAGATAAAGAATGTAATACTAAAAAAAAAAGTAAATTGGACAATAGACATATGTACTTGTGCTTGAGAGTGACATTTGGTATCCCTTTAATAAGCTGTCTCATTGATGTATATCAACATGATGATGTTCTTAAAAAAATTCCTTCTATCCCTAATACCCGACTAATAAATCACATAAGACTCTGTCTATTGTTTCACCCCTAGGTCTCCTGTGAATTCAACAAGGGGTAGAAATGCGTGTACATGCACACCCTGCTCATAATCTGCACGGACAATCTGTGCTCAGTCACATACGCATTCTGGCATGCATTGATGGTGGGCAAAAAGTAAGAAATAAACAGTTACCAGGGGGGGTGCAAGTAGCCAAGAGTGCTAAATGTCTTTATTGCAGTTTACATCAAGTTGTAATGGAAAGAAATACACTGGGTCCCATCATCCAGGCTAGAGGTCCCCAACAGACTGAATTGGAACCTTAACATAGACTTACATCCAGACATTCTACAATGACACACCAACATTTGCACATGCCACTCACGCACAGGAAGCACTATACAACAGAGCCCAACCACAAATGGAGGATAATACATTCATATCTTAGGGCAGTTAAGGGGTACACTATGGGTATCTTCATTCTAGTATATGATAGATGGGAGAGATGGGTGAATGGAGACTGTGCTGCTATGTTAAGTAAGGTGGATGCATAACATAGTCTGACTAACATGCATGTTTATATTGTTGCTGTCAGCCTTTTCTCATTTTAAATATCAGTTCATTGGCGAGCAAAGAGGAGGGAGGCAGGAAGGAGAAAAGGGATCACTACCAACACTGAGTTTCTGCAGCCTGTATCACCAACCTCCCTCAACATAGCTGTCAACTCTGCAGAGTCCATGGCCCTCCCACCTTCCACAAAGCTCATCTAGAAAAGATACACCTCTGCTATTACCACATACACATTCTAGCAGACCCTTTGCACTTGCATAAGCCCCCTGATACAATATTCTGAAAGTAACCATCTGTTGCACTCTCCCCACGCTACAATCTTCTTCCCACCAAACCTGACTGAAGCTCGGTTAGCATGTGCTTAGCATGTGCACAGGACATTTGTTGTGCACATGCTCAGTCACATCATCTTTTTGGGGATTTAAGGAAGGCAGAGTTGAAAACTTTCCCAAGGTTCTACGCTTCATTAACAGTTTTAGTGGTATTAACTAGGAAGGTAGGCCAATCAAAGTGATACATACTGTGATGTAGATTCCTAACACAATCATGTCTAATACCTGTTCGGACAAAGGTAGCCTGGTTTCAGACAATCTTGCATCTCAGATAAACATCAGGTTATATTAGGGTCAATTACTATTTCTTGGTGGCTTCAGTGCATGATTGGAGTACTGCCTTCAAACGTGTGGAATTGTAGCGTGCACTGATCATGGGAGGTAGCTCAAATGTGCATATGAAGATGCAAGAGCCCTGGTGAGAGGGTTGAGTTTGTGGTTTCTCTGCAAGTCAGTATATGGGGAGCAGCAATGGAAGGACAGGAATGGGAGTAGTTTTGAGGACTTATTTTATCAAAACAAGTGCACTAGCGTTGACTCCTGTGTAATCCCATAGTCACTGTAGTAGGACAGAACGTATAACTGTTTCATAGGCCATTGAGAGATCAAGCAACAAGTTCTCAAATTTCTAATCTGGTCCATTATGTGCCCCTACTGGCTTTGAAGTGAGAAGAGAGTCAGGAAAAAATTCTCTGGGCCAGATTCTCAAAACTGTTTTTGGCACATGTGAGATGATACTCTCGCGCATCTCCTCACCTGCACCAAAAAAAAAAGATTTGGCCAATTCAGGAAGGACATCTGCCTGAGTGAATCTTAGAATTCACAAATGGGATGTAGTTTTAAATGTGCACGAATCACAGCCTTTCCCCTGTGCATGTTCAGAACAGATGCAAGGGGAGGCGCACATGATGGCAGGGCCGTTTCTGACAACGTCATGGCTTGTTTGTGAAGAGCGATTGTCGCCCTTCAAACTGCAGCTGTTACACTAGCATTTCCATCCCCAAAAGAGCATTTCACCGCCATTGGGACCTTTAACGGCCAATCTTGGTGAAATGCACTCCCAGCAACTATGTGGTTGCCGGGAGCAAGTCATGCGTTAGTGTTTCTAGCATTCTCCCAGCCCTAACGTATGCTAGGGGGATGGAAAACAAATATTTGCGCTGCTGTCCAGCTCCTCCTGAAATGCTCAGGCCACCGTTTGAGAGTAAGGTGACCTGAGCAGGAGCACTTTCTCTGCACTCCTTTCATTTGCGCTAATTTTTGAGAATCTGGCCCTCTGATTTACTTTGATGTTGCACTTGGAGTGTCACCTCATTTTAAAGTATTTTTGGCAGCAAAGGGGTGATAGTTGGTCTGATCATTCCTCTCTACGCCAAATGTGTCCAGGAGGGGTATAAACAATGCATCTGCCTGAAAGGGGAGAGCAAGCGTGAAGATATAGGTGGAATCATCTTGAAGTGTCAAAACTGTCTTAACATTGTATTTAATTTATGTCACCAATCTTGAAGGCTAAGAAAGATCTTTTGCTTCTCCTTGAACAAAAGCACATACGGCCAAATGCATACCTAAGCATGCATCAGCAGTGGGATATAGAAATAGTCTGATTATGGCTAACAACTCCGATGTTCACTATTATCTGCTGACAACATTTGAAATGTTGGAAAGAGTTAATTGTGGATGGGAAATGCACTCATTATCACACACTCTGGTGACCTCCGTTCCATGCTCTTACATAGGAACTGAAGACCAGATGAAACACAAAATTGCATTTTGAGCAGTAAAAATAAATACTTTTTCCCACTACATATTCATCTGAAGTTCTGAGCCACATCAGCAAGGCATTGTGGGTATGCGAGCCAGACACATCTCAAGACTGCAGACAACTACCTACCTGCTTTGACCCTTATTAGGGATATGGCCCCGTGGCATTTCTGGCTCGGCTTAAATGGATTATTACACTTTCACATTTCAAGTGAATGTTTTTTTTTCACGCCTTTATAAACCCACCATAACTTTGCTGGTGTTTGCTAATACATCCCCAATGCTCCAACCACACGTTTGTCAGACTATAATACACTGGTGATCCCTAAAAGGGATCAAGTCTTTTATGTAGTTATATGCATTCTTGAGAAAGTTGTTACTTATGCAATTTGTAAGTTCCCCTTAACAAAACACATGTTTTCTATCATTATTTTTGGGGATACGTGTGATGCTGAGCCCACATGACTTTGTGATGAACAATTCCAACATAGGGCAATACCAGGTGCAGTGGCAGAAAACAAGCAAATGATTGGGGACTATTATCAATCAAGCAGAGCATGAATGGGTTTACTTACCTTCGAGAGAGTCAGTGAGTGAATGAATGCGTGCATGAGTACGCAGGTTACATGGTGAGTCACAGGAACTCTCAACATTCTAATTTCTAAAATGTATACAGCATTTCTCTGCATAGTTTATTTATTTATGTATTCATATTTGTAGAGCGCCCAACAGCCCGTAGGTATCTTGGCGCTCGTTGCAGAGTGAAGCTTAGTTACAAGAGTCAAACAATGTTTACATTGTTTTGTACAGACAAAAATATTAGTTAGGTGGCATGCGAATGATTTAAGATTTGCATCCTGCCCTTGATGTAGAGAAAGTGTCATGTTCGTTCTTAGACAGATGTCTCGATGCACAATATGCTTTACCTTGCTATGTGGAAATAAACACGATTAACATTGGAATAATAGGAATATAAATTTAGATTTGCACATAATCTAAAACCAGTCGTCTGGCCTGGACGTCATCTTGCCCTGATCACATTTATATGGGTCACATGCCACGACATGTATGTTTGGGAGATAAACCTGTCATCTGATAGTATTGTTTCTGAACATATGGTTGCTAAAATGTTGACTTAGTCCTAAAGAAATTATTCGAAGTTACAGCATCTTGGGTGTGTTCATCATCCCGCTTAATTACATTTGGAAATGCCAGTGTGACCTTCAAAGTTTAGGAACTTCTATTACTTTTGTCATGAGTAAAAAAAAAAAAACACTAGAAAAGTTGGTGCTTAATTAGCACCGACTGTGCTAACAAAGAACTCAAATGCGGTGCTACATCTCATCCTGTCTTATCTTCGAAGAGGCCATGATCCCCCATATGTCATATCAAATCAGTATCGGTCTGCCCTTTGCACTGTAAGGCAGAATTTATTGTATTTCTATTTTAACATTTATTTAATTTCAAATCCTTAACTCAAATGGTGCTACAGGAACAGCATTGTTCAATGCAATTACTGCACAAATTCAAGTTGCAAGTTCAAAGCCTGCCATATAAACGCCATTCACCACCTCAATGCTATACTTGCACACTTCACAACATTTTTTACTCTCCACAAGTCAAATATTACTAGTCTATGCCTAGTGGCAAGTGCACATTTTGCACCATTCGTGAGATCCTCTATGAACTGGCTGATGTTTCCTCCTGTATCCTCACACCCACCTCTAAACTCCTGTTCCTGGGTGACTTAAACATCCACTTTCACTCCTCGGTCACGGCATCCACCCTCTTCCATGACCTCTGCACCCTGCTGTCCAATCTCCCCACTGGTCCTACCCACTTAGCAGGAAACACTGATGATGCCTTCATCCACACTGATCTTTCACCCCCCCACTGATCACTGCACTCTCCTTATCAGAACTTTCTATCCTCTGTTCTCACCTAAGTCCTCTCTGACTGCACCCCCCCTATCCCTGCCAACCTCGTTCACAAACATCCATCTGATGAAACAAGTGTCAGAGGCTGCCTTTGCATGTACCTTCAACCCCCCTCTCGACCCACGACAGACTCTACCTCTGACTCTGCTCTCAGCAACCTCCATCTTGCAATCACTAATTCCCTTGACATTCTTGCCCATTCATGAGGATTTGTCTGAAACATGCCTCCAAGCGTAACACCTGGTACAACTCTGAACTTGCAGCCCTGAAATGTGAGTGCTGAGTTGCAGAATGGAAGTGACTCACCCTCTGATGAACTGACCTGTCGCCTGTTCCAAAGGCAATACCGACTTTCCATCTGCTCTAAGAAAAGGGCCCACAAACAGGCCCGCGTCTCGGGTGCATCCAACAACACAACTAAACACTTTAAAATCTGCAAGGAACTAGTCAACCCTTCAGCAGTATCCTCCTCACCCCTTCCCTCCCTGTCCCGCTGCAAGGCACTGGCCACACACTTCACTGCAAAAACTCAGGACATCCGTAACACCCATGTTTACCCCTCCCCTTGCCCCACGTCTCTGCCTCTTATAGCCTCCCATCACCCCTATGCCTCTCTCTCCTCCTTCTCTCCTATCACACCTGATGATGTCACCAGAGTTTTCTCCTCCAAACAGGTTTCTCCCTGTACATCCAGAACCATTAATGATGATATTGGTTGACCTGCCCCTGCACTTGCTGATTTCTGCAACCACTCTTTGCTACTGGATATTCCCCCTCCTCCCTCAAGCACTCCCTTGTGTGCACCCTCCTGAAGCAACCTTCTGCAGACCCATTTTGTCAAGCCTACTACCGCTGCATATCTATCTTCCCCCTTCCGTGGGAAACTCTTGCAAAAGCTTTTCTTCCCCCAACACATGCAGCACTCTTAACTTATTGGTTGCCTACACGACCATCAAATTGGATTCCAAGCATCCAGAGACACGGAAACTTCTGAACATGTGTGAGGCACTGCTTGCATCTCTTAACTCCATCTCTCCAGCTGTTCTCGTTCTACTTGATCTCTCCTCTGGATTTGATACAGTCCTCCACTCCATCCTCATAAAACAGCTCCATGATACCCTAGGTATCTTGGAGCAGGCATTGGACTCGCTGACCTCCTTTCTCGATGACTGTCCATCCCAGGTCATTCTGGGCTCTTTCTACTTCCCCACCTCTATCTAAACCTGTGGCGTCACCCAGGGCTCCAATCTTTTTCCCTGGCTCTTTAACACCTATCTTGATCCGCTTGCACCCCTCATTTCTACCTTCTCCCCCAACTTCCATTGTTATGCCAATGACACACAACTGTTCTTCAAACATTCTTCCTATCCTCTCCTTACTTCCTCCATCATTCCTGACTGCCTATCTGCCATCCCTTCCTGCTGTATCTCCAATGGTCTCTGGCTCAATGCCAGCAAGCCAGAAATCCTTCCTATTGGGACTCCTGCTCCCTCTTACTTCCCCTCACTCTGACCTTCTTCAATGGGCTCCCCCCTTCCCCTTCTTCTGAAGCCAAAAACATTAGAGTCATCTTTGACTCCTCTCTCTCCTTCCTCTACCACATTCCGCACCTTGCCAAGAAGGTCTAGTTTCAGCAGAACCTCCTCAAAGGAATTCTTCCTTTCCTCACTTTCCCCATGAAGCTCAATGTCTCTAGAGTGCTGGTTCTCTCTAGGCTAGACTACTTCAATAGCCTTTCCTTAATCTACCCTATTCTTCTATATGACCCCTCCAGCTAACACCCTCAAACCCAGGGACCGCATCTCTCCAGGCCTAAAATCTCTCTACTGGCTCCCGGTTGCAGCAAGGATCACATTCAAATCCCTCTGCATCATCCATAAGGTAGACTGCAGCAAACGTAATCTACAACTGTTTCTCACTAAATACTCTCCTAGATGTGTACGTTCCTATGGCACCAACTCTCTGTGTGTCAAGCGTTTCTCTAAAGAGCGAGCTGTTGGCTGGCCTCTTTCCTCGGCAGGCTCGCTCCTATGGAACAGCCTCACCCTTCCTCTTCATCTTGAGCCAGATCTTCTAAAATTCTGGAAGTTCCTCAAGACCTTCCTTTTCACTTTCTCCTTCCCTTCCTCCCTCCTCTGCTAACCCCACAGTTTCTGTGATTGGTGACCAGGGCCCTTATGTGTTCTCTTGAGAGCCGGCCTCCTACACCCAGTCGCCTTCAGCCTCTGCCCGCTCCCAGAAGAACCTGCCTTGGCACCCACTGGTCTATTCCACTACAGGCATGTACTTACTTATTTATTGGCAGCTGACCACTCCCACCGTGTTACTTATCAGCTGCTCACTCCCTACCACTTCCTTCTTTGGTACACCTAGCACTTAACCCCCCAACTCTCTCTTCCCTTCTCTCGCTCTCTCTCTGCACTTGCACATTCTGAATAATCACACAGGCTATTAGGTCTGCCTCTATCTTTCCTTGTTATATTTGCAAGGCACTCCCATGTTCCCTCCCTGTTGCCCTGTGGGCGCTTTGAAACACAATTAACTTGATGTATAAGCGCCTTACAAATGCACAATTCCATAAAACATCCAAAAATAAATCCAGAATACCTAAGATAATAATTTAAAATATAGGAATACACATAATATACTGAATACAATTAACAAGAAGGAACCTGAAAAAAATAGGAGGAAGCAGTTTGTAAGAAACATATTTTAAACCTTTACAGTCAAGAGGCTACTGCAGAGAAAGCCTGATTGTAAAAGGCCACCCCAAGCTTCTAGGTATTTGCAGATAAATTGTGTCTCTACTCCATGTTGTGCTGCATCCTTTGGAGACATCTAGATTTTTCCGCCAAATAATTCAATTGACTCAGGCCAGGCAGTATGAAAAATTGCCATCTGTCAAGGGTGCCAAGCCCTGTCTTTTTTGATTTGTATTCAATAATAAAATGATGCAAGTAATTGCATCTCTGAAAGGATAATCTGCAGATCAGATTCCCCTTTTTATATGAACTCCATGCCAAAAGCCTAGTATGTACCAGTGTCCTGCTGCATCAGTATCCTGACCTGCACGCCTGCTCTACCTGTGGCACAGAGCAGGGTCAGAGATTGCAGATGCCCAATTGACTGCAGCATTGAAAGATATGCCTCTGTTGCACAGGGGCTTCCTTTAAGATATGCATCCCTGTACAAAAACTACAATGGGGGCAGGATAATCTCTAAAATAAAAGCTATACCTGAGTTTAGGCATAATGCATGCCACTACATATGATCATTGCCAGGACATCCCAATTAATATTGCACATGTGCCAGCTCCTGTAAATCAGCTCTGCTGCAGAAGGCGATGTGTATTCTGGTCAGCTGGGAGTCACCCACAAAATAGCAGGGCAGGAATCTGAAGGGTTGTGTCTACTCTTTGATCTCTTTGTAACATCCTCTGCCATAGAGAGAGCTGCACATCAGTCAGTTGCACTGGGCCTGGGCATCAAGGGAGCACACCCATTCAAAATGAGTAGGCTCACACCAGGGTACTGCATCTCTATGGCCTTTGTTCTCAGTGACCGTTCAAGAGAGTGGGATCATGCTAGGCTAGAAGGCTCTGGTCAATGAAAGGAGCTTCCAACATTTTGGATCTTGTTTTCCCTCTCTCTCTCTTTCCTGTGCCCTTAACTTCCCCTAAATACTTTGCGTGGGACTTCAGAAGGTCAAAGTCCACTCTATTCAATTGCAAGGATGAGAGCACTACATCCGGCTAGTTTTTGTCCAATCACCCGGGGACTGTTGCCTTTAAAGAAGGGGTTTCCCACTCCTTCTTCAGGTTTTCTCAGATCTTCTTGGATCCTTAAAGGCAACAGATTCTCTCTGAAGAACTCACTGGACTTCCTTTGGGAGAGTTGTACTTTCCAAAGCCTTCAGCCTGAGGTGAAGAAGGAATCATCCAAGAAAGAAGGAATACCCACTCGCAGGGCACATTGAAAGTGACATCTGCTGTGGGTTAGGACCTACCGCTCTGCACCAGAATCTCCTAAATTGCAAAAGCAGAGCCTGAACAGAACCACCCTGTCCTCAAGTCCCTCAGAGTGGGCATAACAGCAACCAGAGGGCCAGACCAGCTGAAGCTTCCTGTTCTACCACACCAAACAGGTGACTCTCTGTTTACCACACTTAGAACAAGAAGGACATAACTGGCACTGGTTGCTGTGCTCCTCCACCATTTTGAACTTGCTTGTGCTTTGAACCAGCTCACCACTGCATTGTGTCCTAGCTAAAGCTTGTCACCTTCTAGGCCTGCAGCAACTGATTGATGCCAGGACTTGAACTGAATCTCTCGCAAGTCACACACCAACTCTGACTCGGGGTTGGAACCATGGCTCAACCCACCTAGCTCTTGAACTGCCACCTCAGCAAATGAACATCAACCCACCCAAGATCACCACTTCGATGACCAACGGACACCGATGTGCACGATGGAGCGTCACTCATTGACCACCTGGCCAACTGCAAAGCCTTCCTGGGACTGCTCCAAACTTCATCCTTGAGAGCTACCCTTTGACTGCACAGAGTGGCCCCCTTTTCCTCTACTCGATGCATGCTTGCTGCTTGGGCCCACACGATTCAAACATGCCTGTACTGATCTTGATCTATTCACATATCCATTAAATATCAGTCTGAGTTCGACAGTCCACCACAAACAAAATCTGGGTACTGTTGACTTTGAACTGCCCCCTCTGTCCCCTTGGTCCCTAGAGACTGGTAGGGTCACAATTTTTCCTGTTTACATTCAAGATATCCCTTTTGGCTAGTCATTTACCTACCACTCAGAGTGCTACCTTCTCCAGTATGTTGCTTCTTCTCTGTTCTTCATCTGGGGTGGGTTTTGTTCTAAGAGCAGATGTTGTGGTTCATTAAAAATATTTATATTTTTGGGCTGTGATACTCTGTTGTTTGGGCCACTACTGGATCACCTTCACACTCATCATAAGAACATAGCCTTCCCTCTGCCACAAAAGGCGAAGGAGGTATATCGCTTAAATGTCACTGTTTTACCTTTTTGAGTGCGTTGTCGTTTGGTTTGCAGAAGTGTGAGGGTTTAGTGGGCATTTTAACCCCTACTTTCCTTGTACTCCTGTGTAGCAGAATCCTATTCATCATAGAAAGCCTATACTTTATATGACAATGTGGGGGCGACTAGTGTTGTTGAACCAATGAGGTTACCATGTGATCACATGCCCACGAACCTGCTATCAAAGGTAAAACAAGAAAGATGAGCTAAAGAGACTTCAGCCATATAAAAGCAAAATGTATTACGCAAATGCAGGCTGGATAATGCCAGGTCCTGAACCACGTTTTGAAACTCAGGTAGCACAATTAAAGGTCTGATTGGACACATTAAGTACAGTTGATAAAGCAATGCTTTGTTGATTCTATAAATGTGGGCTACAATGCGTTAGGTGGACATGCATGTCTAGGAGGTCCACCTGGAAAAAGGGGTGGGGAGATATGGTGCAAGTGATGTGAAGAAAGTCTGTTTTTACTGCATTGAGCAGCTGAAAATGAAAGGAAATGCAATCCTCAGTGTCACAGATACAGTCCTGCAGCAGAAGGATGTCATCCACGCAAACATACTATAGGATAAATCTGTGTTTCATTAGCATGTTTTTGGTTGAAAATGTGGCAGCAAGCCACCACTTGTCCTACTGGCTTTAGAGAGTTGATAAAAGCATGGGTGATAAGACAGAGCCCTAGGGCACATCAATTGGCATGTGAGAGCTTCCCACCTGGAAGATATTTGCTGGAAGAACTTAGTCCGTCCTGGTGAAAGGAAAGAAGTAAACCACTCCAGGACATGCTCACCAACCCCCATACACATGGATAGAGTAGATTGAAATGTAACTTTCATGCATTGTTTCAAACCCCACAGAGCAGTCAAAAACGACTAGCAAACTGGTTCCACCGCTACCCCATATTCTAAAGGCATCATGCTCAACATGTATGGTTGCTGTCTGAGTGCTTCAGTTTGTTATGGGGAAAACGAGCATTGATAACAAGCGAGAATAACAAGAGAGCATGCATACATGGATTACACTGCAACTGATGTATTACACAGGTGTAAGGAGATGGCCCAGTAAAAGAAGGGACATATTCAGATGAACATGTGAACGTTCATTGGGATCCAGGGCCTTCTTCATAAATCCAGCCTTCATCTTATTTAGAAAAAAGCAGTTTGCAAAGGATGAGTAAATTAGTGAAACCAGAAACTAAAAAGTGGTGTCCTGATTTCCAAACAAACCTCATAAAACAGTAGGAATGTTAGATTCAGTGCAGGAAGTAGGTTACAGAGGTTAGATCTAACTCGGAATCTGGTATAGAAAGTGAGAAGTCATTCCACAGAGGCATGGAATGGGTGGGAATCTCAAAACATGATCTCTGGACATGTCAGGGATATTTCCTTATTGTAAGCCTTGTTTGTCCAGATCGTATCCTATGAAAACCTGATTGATTGACTCAGCTCATGCACACAGATCACTCTCCCCAGTAACCCTACTAAAACTCTCAATTTTTCTACAAAAACACTGCTCAGCTTCAAGACTACCACACCAGCAACTTGAAATCACACAACGAACTGTGCAAGCCCTACGGCATCTCACTCAATCATAACACACTCAATCTCCACCACTATGCCACAGATTTACAAAACAATCCAATACAGACTCACAACCCAAAACAGCAGCAACATCCCACACTGTTAGCTGTTTTTCTGAACTAAAAGTATCAACATATAACCAAAATCATTATTTTCCTCTAAAACTTCCTCTCACAAACTAACAGTCTCCTACACCTCTTTTCTGTCAGCTCGACCTGAGCACCCGGAGACCATGAGAATGGCAGCAATGTGTGGTATGCATCTCAATAATGTAACATAACAAACATGAAGTAGTAAGTAATCACCAGCACTATCATATCTCTGCAACCCACTCAAATCCCCCCAAGACACAGTTGTACGCCCTACCCTTGAGAACATGTACAGTTTTGTGAGTTCTCCCTGAATCATAGAGGGGTATTTTATTTCAGAAATGCCAGTACATGGGCCTTGAAACGTTGTACTTAAGGTATGGGAATCCGTTGTAATTATGTTTAACAGTAAGACATGATCAATTTGCTTGTGGCCACCAATAAGCCAAATAGCATTCATATGGGCTATTT
Source organism: Ambystoma mexicanum (assembly GCF_040938575.1). Taxonomy (NCBI): domain Eukaryota; kingdom Metazoa; phylum Chordata; class Amphibia; order Caudata; family Ambystomatidae; genus Ambystoma; species Ambystoma mexicanum. Next base: position 1,159,819,697 of record NC_090928.1, on the reverse strand, counting down.
GAAGTAGCATCATTCCTGATCTCTCTATAAACACTATTACAATAGCCACATAGCCTTTTGGATGAAGCCCCTGAGCTTCTTTCTGGGGCTACAACCAAAAGACCTGGGGATATAGCCCCCTCAGTCCCCCCCTCCCCCCTAGCAACGCCTCTGTTTTAGGGATACTCCAAACCTTGTATTGATTGTAAGAAGAATATGTGTAACAAAGTGGATGTCCGGGACACCAGAGGTAAGTTATGGTGATGTATTGTCCTGGTCTTGTACTCCATCAGTCAAACACGGAGATAGTGGGGGACACAGAAGGCACATCTTCACAAACGAAACACTGGGCTCACCCCCTCACTCATACTTCTCAGCTTTCAGCTTTCTCTCTGTCTAACGGTCACCCAGTAGAACCTCCAGCACTAACATTCCACCAGCTCATGACATCACACACAGCTACTCTCCAAGCCACATTACAACAATATGCACAGAAAAGTATGTGCTACTCATGACTCAGAAAGAAAGCTCAGTGACAAAAGAGCTCAGCCCAGAAATCCGTCTTCAGTCTGCAGGGGGCATTGCTTGACTCCTGGCAGAGTTCTCAGAGCCTGTCCTTCGAGGCTGATAAATTGAGTACTATCGAATTGAGCGGTAGCACATATTGTTATAATTGCATACCCCTATTGCTCGGTGTTTCTCAGTTAAATAAACCAATATTAATAGGATGCTTCTCAAATTATAATTCGCTTAGAATCAAAAGTATGTTTTAAATGTTGAACTTTTATTATATAAAGTACTTAAGAAAATTTCACATCACATCTAGTTCACATAAACATAAAAGTAACAATTCTACTGATATGTATTTCTGTTTGTGCAAACTAATATACCAGCTAACTACTATTTCGAGCCTTAGAAGGCTATTTTTAGGGCTACATATTCAAGTGACATGGGTAAGTCAGTGGTTACCCCCAGAGATCCCAAAAAAGTAAACATACAAAAAGCCAAAAGACTATGGCCCTCATTACGAGTTTGGCAGTAACCATGCCACTATTGGCGGCATGGCTGCCACCGAAATCACTTGGGGGTCCGGGTCCTCGGAATGAGGCTTACCGGGCCATTCCGAGTTCGGAAGGCCCGGTAATTCCTCCCTCCAAGGACCCGGACACGGTCCTTCCTCATTCCCATTTCAGCCCCCATAGGGCTGAATGGGAATGGGAGAGGGAACAAACAACGGGCCATTACGAGATGGCCCGTTGTTTGCTCCCTCTTCCCCTCGCGGGATCTGGTGAGCACGCCTGGTTTTCCCAGGCTTGCTTACCGTGTCCCGCGAGAGGAACTCGTAATGCGGCGGTACGGAGTGAACGGCGCCGGCACCTTTTACGGCACCGTTCACTCCGTACCGCCGGGGTCGTAATGAGGCCCTATCAGTTTTAGCCCATAGAAAAGAGCTAACATGCCTCCAAAATGAAATCCAAGAAGCCCACATAGAAACATAACCTCATTAATAGGAATTAACATTGCCTATAATTCAGACCATCTTCAGAATATAAGAGAATGACATGTTGGGCAGAAAATCAAAGGATTTCTAGTGACCACAAAAGCTGGAGCTAGCACGGGTGGTATGACTCAGTGGCAACGCGCTCGTCTTGGAAGCAAGACGATGCAGAGTAATGCAGGTTCGAAACCATTGTCGCTCTAAATAGACAATTATAAGCATAATGTTCTCTAGTATGTACACAAATAGAATTCTCAACATGTGAAACAAAACCACTGCGACATACACAGGGCAAAACTTGCCGCACACAGACTCACCCAACCTTGAATGACATCCTACATTTTGATCTACTAACTAATTCAAAGGAGATTAGATTAGGCTGCTGAAAGAGACTGAGTAGTGAACATAAGAGTACCGCTGTCAGAGGGCGCTAGTGAGCCGAACAAGGTGGCCGCTCCTCTGTGAGATCCCGCACGGCCTTCTCAAAAATCCTCATCAATCCTAAAATTCTGGTGGTCTAACCCCCTTAAACTTCTACCGATCCCCAGCAAGAGGGCTGAGCAGAAGTTGGCCCGTGTGCCAACTGATTCCGGAGGCCTAGGCAGCCTACATCCTTTTTGGTGCTTCGCGGTGCCCCGGAGTGGCGGAGGGGACCCTAAGCCCAGCATCACCCGCCTTCCCTCCCGGCCCTGTGGCGCCTCCGGCAACAGAAGTGCAGCTCCGGAGTGCCCACGACCAAGAGAAGGCTTGTGGAGCCCTCATCGACCGCCGGAGCTGCAGACGTGCCCCGGCCCCTCCCCGGCAACATCCGGGTCACTCACGGGTGATGCGGCCGTTCCCCGTGGCGCGCACTCCAGACAAGAGCCGCAGGACATACCTCCGGGGGGGCCCATTGAATACGGAAGCCCCTGCGAAAGAACAGAAGGCACTAACCGGCGGACCCTCCCCCCGACAACAACCAGCATGGCAGCGCTCGTCGGAGCGACCAGGGGGAGAGGTGACGGCGAAAACGGGCGAGCGGGCTGATCTACATCCCCAGAACGCAGCCTGGCCCTGCCGCACAGCACACAGGCAGTATGGTGGTTCCCAGAAGCTAAAGACGCGCAATTCCCGGAGGCCAAAGGAGGCAACCTGCGGCCCCACAGAGAGTGTGTACATACCCTCCCAGCTCACCAGACGACAACGCCCCGGGACCACAGTAGCAACCAACGGCGGAACTCGCATGACGGAGCAAGACCCGGCAGAGCCTCCAGGTACAGTGCGCGTAAAGGGGACTGGGCTTACTAAACACGCACAGCAAAAAGCTAAGAGCACTTCTGCCTACAATCTTAATGCAAGCTCCACTAGCCACCCCAGGTCAAGAGTAAACACCCTCCCCAGCTGACCCTCAACAACCAACCAATCAGCACCTGGAGAAGGTTCCTGCCTCGGCAACACGAAGGGGGCAGCAAAACTAGTGTGAACGCACCACAGTCAGTGCTAAAAACACTTGCCATGAGAAATTTAAACGCACTCCCGCAGCAAACAGCCAGTGGCCTCGCAAAACAGCACAACAGCCCCCACGCAAGACGGTGACTCATCAGCAAATGGTTTGGCACATGAGATACCCTGCTACCCTGGGCGTTAATTGAAAAACCTGCCAGGAACAGAAAACTGAGTGCAAATCAACATTACAGGGCAATAAAGTGACCCGCAAACACCCTCAGGGGCACGAGAACCCCAACAGCCAGTACAGCCCCCCTAAATCACCACCCTGCATCAACCTCCTTCTGGGCTCTCAACTGAGCGATAGACAACACCACTCACTTGTCTCCGCAATGGGGAAATCTGTCAAATTACAACAGAAATTGAACTTCGAGGCCGGCACCTCAGCCAGGATGCCAAGACACAACAGCGAAACCGAACCCTGTCACGGACTTCAGGTCATGCAGAAGGTGACCCCCAATCGCTGGACGTTAGAGCATTGCTCCTGGAATTGAAAACGGGAATCAACAACCTCGATAGCAAACTAGACAACCTCTCTTCTAAAGTTGATTGAGTACAGCACTGGCTGGACACCCACAATGAGCGCCTGGACGAAGCAGAGCAACGAATCTCCAATCTTGACGATGGAGTAACATCCTTAACCACCAGAGTGTCGTCTCTCGATGCCCAAATGAAAATAGCCAATGCGCGAAATGAAGACCTCGAAGGGCACTCCACAAGGAATAACATCTGGATAGTAGGGGTAAGAGAGAAGCAATTGCAGGGTAAAATGGAGGATTTCGTGGAGGAACTGTGTAAATCCCTCTTTGGACCAGAATCACTCTCACACTTATTCGTCATTGAGAGAGCACACAGAATACCAACGTCAAAACCCGCCCCTGGAGCACCATCCCAACCAATAATTGCAAAATGACTTAATTATAAGGACAGAGATGCAATACTTCGAATGGACAGGAAGAATCGCGACCTACGATATGATGGCAACATGGTTTACTTTTACTCTGACTTCTCACCGGCTGTCCAGGCGCCAGGAAGGTCCTTTACACACATTAAACAAAGACTCTGCATCAACCAGATTCCATATTTGATGCTGTTTCCTGCCCTAATGAGAGTACAACATCAGAGAAAGACTCAGTTCTTCCGTTTCCCCGAAGAAGCGAACAACTACCTTGATCAAGCAGGCTGCCGCCCACCAGAGAACAACCAAGCCCGCACCCAAAGGAACCCGCCATAGGCGTAGTGAGATAACGAAACGCAGCCCAACATGAAAGAAAACACCACCGGAATGCAAACTGGGGGCTAAAATACCCCAAGGCCATGCAACTTGGGAAGATGCAAGCGCCCCTAGCACAGCAATGTTCAAGTTCACAAGTTATACATTAGAAGAATGGGGACACATGACAAGTGAGTTGGGGGTTGCTCGTGAAGAAGGGGAGGGGGTTTCATACCAGTTGGGAGTTATTATGTTTAACCGAGCCCGTGGCTCCCTACATGCGCCGCCCGGAGGAGACCACGCCTCGCCCAACGCCACCATGCCAGGACTCATCGCCTCAGCATTCCATCTACTACTCGCTAGAAACTGATTGCAAAAAGAAACAAAAAGGCAGCGCCTTCACAGTAGCTACATGGAACATTAAAGGAGGAAATCAGCCAGCGAAAGTGACAAAAATGACACAGTACCTATGCCGACACAAAATTGACGTAGCATTTATCCAGGAAACTCACTTACGACCGACAACCAAACACCCCTGGGCGAAAGACTGGGGCTGCCACCACTACTTCGCGTCCTTTTCGTCATACGCCAAAGGGGTGGCTATTCTAATCATTAAAGCATCCCACTTCAAACTGATCTCCCAAAAAAAAAGACACAGAGTGCAGAACGCTCCTGTTACACGGGACACTGGAGAGGGAAGAGGTCACTCTGGTGAACTCATATGGCCCAAATATCGACAGACCCGCAACTTTGAATGGGTAATGACTCATCTAAACACAGCCAGGAGATCCACGATCATATGGGGCGGAGACCTCAATACAACTCTTAATCCAGCCTTGGATAAATCGCACAACATGACAACAGCCCCACCCAAAGCAAGTTTACAAATTATTGAAATCTGCAAAGCCTATGACCTCGTCGACATCTGGAGGCACAAAAACCAAAATACCAGAGAGTTCACTTTTCACTCCTGGGTTCATCAAACCAGCTCAAGAATAGACTATCTCCTTGTGTCCGCCCATAGTCGCCTGCAGTGGGGAGATTGCTATATCCTACCGAGAGCCTTGTCGGACCATTACATGGTGTCCCTAGAATGCAGCACTACACAAGCAAACAAACCTAGACCTCACGGAGATTTAAACCCAGAGCATTGCAAGACACTGTCTTTGCGGAGGAATTCCGAACAGAATTAAAATTGTTTCTGGATGTCAACCAAGGGTCAGTGTCCTCAGCCAGGACGCTTTGGGAGACACTGATGTGATTCACCAGAGGGCTCTGCATGACGAAGGAATGCGGAATTTTAAAACTAATACGAAGAGAACTGAACGCTAGTGAATCCCGACTCAAAGAACTCGAAGGAGCCCTTCTAACAGACAACGATTCACAGTCACCAGTAGCAATCAAAAAGGAATTGGAGTTGATCTGAAACACAGCTGAGAGAGAAGTGAAGTTCCTCGACAGAAACCGCAAAATCCGGCAATACGGCAAAGGACAGCAGCCTGGAGCTTTCCTCGCGAGGCTCATAGCGGCTGACAGAAAACCCACATCGATCGAATCAGTGATAGACAATACTGGAAATACCGTCTTGACATTGTCGAAACATTTTGCCGCTTTTATCAAGATCTATATGACTCCGACTACTCCGCCAGCCACGTGGAGCAGGCACGCTACCTAGACACAGTGGAACTATACTGGGTCGACCCAGAGCTCAGAGAACCCCTGAATGCGCTCATCACCATTGAGGAGATCCTCAGGTCATTAAAGAACTGTCCAATACAAAAGCGCCAGGACCAGATGGCCTATCCGGCGAATTCTACAAATACTATGCAGACCTCCTGGCCCCACTGCTCCTGCAGGTTTACGACGAAGTCTTGACCAATGGCCAACTACCGCCATCACTATACATGGCCAACATAATCCTTCTGCATAAACCCGGCAAAGACCCAAAGGAATGTGGCGCGTATAGAGCAATATCTCTGATAAATCTCGACAACAAAATGTTTGCAAAAGTACTGACCAAGAGGCTACTACCCCTCATGCCCGCCATGGTGCTAGCTGATCAGGCAGTATTTGTTCCTGGGAGAAATACTTCATATGGAATAAGAAGAATGTTTGGAGCAATGTAGACCCTCATACCAGACTGTCAGGCAGTGGCAGTGCTACTAGATGCCGAGAAGGCCATCAAATCGGTCGAATGGCCCTTCCTGTTCACAGTCCTGGAAAGGATGGGCCTAGGCAAACGCTATATAGATATAATTTCACTACTCTACAAAAAGCCAACACTAACATCATATTGGGAGGTCTGCATTCAGCCGACATCCGTCTGAGAAGAGGAACCAGACAGGGCTGCTCACTCTCCGTGCCTCTGTTCGGCTTGGTGATGGAACCCCTAGCCTCCGACATGCGCATGCACCACCTCCACAGAGGCCTCTCATGTTGTCCACACAAGATTATCATTTTAGTCTACGCAGATGACGTAGCCCTGTTTCTTCAGAATGCAACTGAGAATTTGAACCCGGCAATGAGGGCTGTAATACAGTTTGGGCGCTTCTCGGGCCTGAAGATCAACAACAGCAAATCAGTAATTTTTCCACTCACCCCTGCCACCACAAAATTCGCTGACGGCTTTGGCTTCCAGTGGCAACACTCGCATGTCAGGTACCTTGGCATTTACATGTCCAGACTGAAAGAAGAGATTATAGGGGACAACTACGAAGCCACTGTAGATACCATCCAATCAACAGGTGGAAATCCCTACCACTCACTCTCTGGGGCAGAGAATCAATAGTGAAAATTATTATATTACCCAAACTACTATATTTGTCCTCAAATATCCCTCTGCTTCTCACACAAAGATTCCTTCAGCGCATCAAAAGCATGGTCCTAGACCTCGTCTGGGCGGGCAAGGTAGCGAGAGTTGCCTACACTACACTAACTCAGCCGACACGACAAGGAGGAATGGCACTCCCAGACCAGGAGTGCTACTATTGGGCAGCCCAGGCCCAATATCTCAGCCAATTGTACAAGACAGAGTTCATAAGACCTCATGTCCAGATAGAGAGGGTACTGGCAACACCACATCGCCTCAGCTCCATAATCTTCGGCCAATTCCCAGTCACCCAATCATCAATGAACCCAGTCACCACCACATACTCAATCTGGAAAAAGATTGCTAAGGAAAGTAACGTCACGTCCAGATTCTCGCCACTTCTCCCGATAAAACACATCCCGGGAATACCCATTACAGCCAAAAAAGTATTCCTACTTTAGTTTGAAAAGCTACAGCAACACTCCATGAACAACCTCTTCTCAGAAGGCACATTCCTGACCCCGCAACAAGCCTGAGAAAGAGGAAGCAATAATGCCCTTGATAACTTCATCTACTTCAGATTACAACACTCGCTGCAGGCGGTAATTCCGTCCTTCCCGCAACAACCACCAGTCTGGGATCTACTTCATAATACAATCCAAGCTCAGGGAGACAGGTGTCTAGTAACAAACATCTGCAAGGCTCTCCTCAGAGAACCAAACCCGCCCTGCCCAAAAGCAAAAAAGAGGTGGGAAAAAGCTCTAGGAAGCACAATCCCAGACGACGAATGGGCCTACATGCTAAACCTTACTCAAAAAGTAGCGATCAACTCGAGGTTTAAGCTGATTCACTTTAACTTCCTCCATCAGACATACCACATGCCAGCGAAGCTGCACGCCCAAAGAGACTCCATATCAGCAGAGTGCGCCAGATGCGGGGCACCTGCAGCGGACTTTCTTCATCTGGCGTGGTCCTGTCCCTCAGTGGCCACCTTCTGGAAAACAGTATTTGAAAAAACCTCTGCAATAATAGGAACATCTCTCGTTATCGAGCCAAAAATAGTATTACTGGGCCTGACCCAAACACTACCGTAGTAAGAAAACTAACAGACCTACTACTGATCCTAGCACGAAGAAGAATCACATGCAATTGGGCAGGGGGCCCTCTCCAAGTTCACAGCTCTGGCTGAAAGACATAGCATACTGCCAAGATGTAGAAACCGATTTTATCAAGACTTTGCCATTACACGTACGCCCTCCAGATATATGGGGTCCGTATATAGCATACTTGCTTTCAACAACAGATGCTTTAGACTCACAACAGCCATCTCCATCAAGGAACCTAAACGACAGCCCAATACACAACGCTGAAACCTTGAGCGCTGCGTCGCAGAGATAACGACTTTGGCGTAAAGACTCTATATAGTGCAAAAGGCGAGGAGGAGGGAGGCAGGGGGGCAGGGGTATCATATCAATGCCGGCGCATGGCCGTATGGCTTGTTTGTTTTGTTTGAAAAAAATGCCAATAAAGAAAGTTTTAAAAAAAAAGGGTACCGCTGTCACTTGTTCATAGACTGCTGCCACTACTAACACATCCAACCAGTCACCTAAACACATGTTGGCCATTCAGAATCTTGCTCATAATTATGAGCCGCTCCTCTTACTGCAAACAATCTTCAATTAGGCTGTTTCCACAATGTCCAGGGATCTGCAATAGCTGCATAGTATGTCAGGAGACAAACCAGGGCAACACCTTGCTGACAGTGTGCATTGCAAGCCAAGCATGTGAGCTTGAATGCATTCACATACATACTGCCATATAAAATGGATCAAAATTGAAAATGCATGTCCACAGTCATAGCCGCATTACTGCAGAAGGGTGGCCATGCAGATCCTGAAACAGCGAAGATTGTGCATATGTATTGCTGACCCACATGGTGAAACATGTCAGGAAAGAAACATTATTGCAATATTGCTGCACTAACACAGACCTTTTATCCCAAGTGGGGCACCAAGCACAGTTTGTTGCCTTCATAGCCACTTAGGAGCCACTAGACACATTGAAACACTTTGAAACACAATCCTGTTGTGTAAAGCGACATATGAATGATCAATAAAAAATATATATATATATTTCACCAACCGCTGAATAATCCAATACAAACAAGAAATATAAAAACAACTCCATTTTGTAAAATTTGGATTCAGGAACACTGCTATCCAGGGCGACAGAGGTTTTTGCATGCAACCACATGTATGTATTTATTTTGTTTATTATGAACCATAGCCCACAGGCATCAGGGCGCACATCAACGCATAACATTTCAGGGGAGACATGACTTGACATAGAATAGATCTCACATATCACCAATGTCAATTGAATGGGTAAGATAAAAGGCATAGCCTGGTAGTAAAATGGCGTTGCCTCTAGCATGCATGCAGCACAGTGTCTCTTGTCATTACTGCTCTCCACTTTCATGCACATAAGGTGTCGCATCCTGGGGATCCCTTGCAATACTGTGTCAGTGGGTATTTTCCAAGCTAGAAGCATCAGATTCTTGAATGGTGATTTATAAAAGGGATACTATGTGCAGTGAGCAACAGAGAATCCTTACTGCAACACAGGATTATGAAATGGTGAAACACACACACACACAAACATGCAGGCTCGTGTGACAACACAAGAAGTAGCCCAACCACATTCAGGCACCACAGACCAAAATGCTAACCACAGAAATGCACCAATCCATGCATATGTGAACTAACTTACTACAGTCTATCCATTGTGCCCGGTGATTGCTGAGCAGGATGGCCCCCTTCAGCACAGTGTATCAAAAGATAAAACATCATGAGTTGGGGATATGAAATGTGCACTGTGTCAAGAAGCTAGTGCAGTTGTGTGAACTCACAACCATGGGAGACAACAGCATCACAATGCCTAAGTCATGAAAAGGTAGCGGCCGACAAGCCCTCTATGACACCAATATGCATATACTAGCTGTGCACGTAGCCCAAGGAATTCATCGCTGCATGGCATTCTACCAAAACAGAATTATTGATGCAATATGTAACATTTAGGGAGATCAATTTTGGAGGCACTACTTGGAATGAAAAATCCATGCCTCATGGCAATTCGCTCAGGGTGAAGTCGAATGTACTGCTGTCCGGTCAGAAGATTTGGTTAATGGATAAGTTCCCAATATGTGTTTGAGTCAGACATTGCTATAATGTATTGATACTCAGAGTCTGGTTGATGGTATCACATAGCAGGTACATTCAAATTGTTTGGGTTGCTCCATTCTCTGGAGTGTTTGGTTGTGTTTAGGTGTGGCTATGGGTGTGCCAGACCTGGATCGAGTCTTGTGCACATGTAGCTTGATACTGGGAGGATGTTGTGGCTACTCCATTCTGTACAGCATAGTGTGTGCTCGGGTGTAGTAGGCCCGAAGCTCAGGTTTGGAAGGGCTAAATGGATGGAGTGTGGGCCACCATTGCTAGCTGGGGCATTGCCAGAGCCTGCTCTGTGCAATGTTGATCGTCACTGTTTCTCTCCCTTATGTGTGCGAATGAATGGTGAGCCGGACATAGGTCTTCTCCCAGTTGAGGAGTCCATCAATAAGGTGGTTGCTCTCCAGCCCCACATGTTGTGGGTGCAGGACTGGTAAATAGCATTAATTGCTCTTTCCCTACTTTTTGCATTATGCAGCTGGTATTTCTCATCTCACGGTTGAATGTGTGTCACATGCGTGGGGAGCACATTTGTACTTTCTTGGTGTCTGGGGCTTGCATTTCCCCTTTGGGTCTGTTTTGTGGTATAAATGAAGCTCGGGGAACTTTTTGTGCAGTCACTTTTGGACTACCGCGACTTCATGCAGCATAAAAGTGTTACAGTGTCGCACCGGTGGGAGCAGAGAACAAAGACATAGAGTTCCCCCACTCTGTTTGCAAAACGTGAAAAAGGGTTTCTGCGCCCATCTATTACTGCGCCACAGTGAAGTTCAGGTATCAACCAAAACCAGTCTTTCTTAAATCATCTTATATTTATTGATAGCCCATAAGGATGACACGTGTTTCAGCACCCTAAGTGTGCCTTTTTCAAATCTGGGCATTAAGGCTTGATATACTATATACAAGATAGCAGAATTTCAATAAGATTAAAGTGAAAAGGCAATTTTTGTGATGTGTAGATAAAACAGATTCCCAGGGGTTCCTAAAAGACCAAATGCATATTAATCATATTATCCAGCATATCACTCGAACAGATCAGCATTTTTATTCAAAACACAAAACAAAATATATCACCAGTTTCTTACCACAACATTATGATTCCGAGAAAACATGTGTAAATCCATCAAAACATAAAAACATAAAACATACCATCATTGTGCCCAAATGTGGTGACAGGACATGAGAAATAGTTGTAGCGTGAGCAATCACCATGAGAGAGGAAGGAGAGGGAGGGAAACATCATTGATAGAACAGGAACAAAATAAAAGAAAAGAACTAGAGATTAGTTTATATTTCACTTGCTAGTTAGATTTAAAATAGATCTGTCTCCAGATATGGCTTACCTATCGTCGGAATGCATGCACTGATCTCGTGTTGTCAGAGAGAGTCCCATCAGACTCATAAAAGCTGCGATCACTTCAACAAGAAAAAAGAGCACAGTGGGAGAATATGTTAATTTCCCCTGCTTGATACCGTGTCGAAGTTTTATTTTTGTGTTAGAGTTTTATTTCTATCAGGATTCGGGTATCTGACAATCCTCCTGTTTATTATAAAATGATTAATTAATTATTCATACTAAAGTACCCGACCTGGAGATGTTGCATTTAAATCTTAACTAGGTTACGTTTTCTCCAGGTTTCTAATAGGAACAGAAACTCCAGCACAGAGATTAAATTTAGTCATTAAAAGAGACGTATATTCGTAAAGCATGCATGTCTTGTATTCCTCATTCAGATGGATGAGCGTTCGTGAAGTAAATGGATGTACACATGTTTTCTCGCAATCATAATGTTGTGGTACCAAACTGGTGATATATTTTGTTTTGTGTTTTTAACAAAAATGCTGATCTGTTCGGGTCATATGCTGGATAATATGATATGATATGCATTTGATCTTTTGGGAACCCCTGGGAATCTGTTTTATCTATACATCACAAAAATTGCCTTTTCACTTTAATCTTATTGAAATTCTGCTATCTTGTATATAGTATATCAAGCCTTAATGCCCAGATCTGAAAAAGGCACACTTAGGGTGCCGAAACACGTGTCATCCTTATAGGCTATCAATAAATATAAGATGAATTAAGAAAAACTAGTTTTGCTTGATACCTGAACTTCACTGTGGCACAGTAATAGATGGGCGCATAAATCCTTTTTCTGTTTTGTGGCATGCCTGCATGTTCTTCTCCCTTGGCTGATGAGATGTGTTTCAGAATGTCAGGGCGTGTGTGTTAAAGTGGAAGGGCAGTGTGTTGTGAAACTGAATGGCTGGGTGATTGTCTAGATGTGTATTATGTTTGTTTGAGCGAGGGAGAGGTGTTGTGCCCAGTGCTTGCCCTTCTGACAATGTTGACTGAAGGAAGAATGTTGAAGAAAGATGTGTGTTTATTATTATTATTATAATAATAATAATTATTATTATTATTATTATTATGAGAAGTACCCTTTCTCTGAACAGGTTCTGTAGGCAGACATGATAACACTCTCATCAATTGTTGAAAGTGAATGATCCTGTAGATCGCTGTCCTGCCTCAACCCGGCGTGGTGCAGTTCTTTGTGGTGTATTGCGGTGCAAATATCTCAAAAACTATGCATCGTAGGGCTTTGAAACATGGTTGTCAAGGTCCCATATGGACCTAGAGTTGTGTTCCTCATTTCAGGACTGCCTGATGCAGAAAGATTTTAGAAACTTCTGGAATGCTACCTGCCATCACCTTCGCCTCTCAGGTCCATTTGCCTCCTAGGGCTTTGAAACGTGGTTTTCAAGGTCCCATATGGACCTAGAGTTGTGTTCCTCATTTCAGGACTGCCTGATGCAGAAAGATTTTAGAAACTTCTGGAATGCTGCCTGCCATCACCTTCGCCTCTCAGGTCCATTTGCCTCTCATACATGTTTTGTTTCCCTTCCCGGTGAACAGGGTTTGCAGTTTCGTCGGCAGGCCACAAACCCCCAAACAAATATTAACTTTTGCTAAATTCCGGGAAAAGGAGTCAGGTGTCAGAATGTCATGTAGCCAGTAATGTCAGAATGGTCCCAACAGGTAACTATGCAAAATGTGGTGCGGATTGGTAAAACGGCGTGGCATTGTATAAGGAACAATGCTTCGCCGAGCCACTGACCCACCAACACATTTTGACCTGTGCTGACATCCAGGGAACGGGGTGGGGTGTCCTAATGTCATGTAGCCAGTATTGTTCGGAGGGTCCTAACAGGTAACTAAGCCCAATTTGGTGCAGTTTGATGAAACAGTGTGAAATTGTATAAGGAACAACAATTTGCCAAGCCACAAACCCACAACCCTACAAATCCCGCCTCAAACCCACAGTTAAATATTGACTATTATGTATATACAGAAGGTATTTAATTTACTGAGCACAAACCTAGCTCCGGGAAGTAATGGAGAGCTCTAAAGAGGTATACAACAGTACAGATGCATAACAAAGTGCTTTTCAGAGGTAACAACAGAACAATATTCAGCAGTGAGTGAGATACAGAGGGCCACAGAGAAGGGGTACAGATTGGCTGGGAGGAGAGGGGCAGATAGTGGGGGTCATTACGAGTAGGACGGTAAGGGATTCCGGGCACCAGTAAGGAGACCGGTGCCGGTAATCCCCTACCGCCCTATTCTGAGGTCCCTTGGAGGGAACCAGAAGGAATGTGTGGTCCGACCACACGTCCCTTACGGGTCCCGCTAAGGGACCAGGGTGCTAATAACAGGCTTGCAAGTTGCGAGCCTGTTATTAGCGCCCTCCCCATTCCCATTTGAGCCCTATTAGGGCTCAAATGGGAATGGGGAATGGTATGTTCAATGGGGATTTACCGGTCCCGCCAGGGTCGGACTACACCGGTAAGTCTGGTAAGTCCCCATTGAACTACACCTACTGGACCTGTTATTGGTGGCAGTCATGGTGCAAATAGCGCCATGACTCCACCAATCTCGTAATGATGCCCAGTGTCTAGCAAGTCAGCTGACGTGGAAGGGCAACAAGATGGCCTAGGTGTTGAGGAGGAGATAACTCCCTATTTCTGAATAGTAGGAGCGGAGAGGTGGTTCTATAGTCTTGGGTCGTAGGTAGAGAAGGCTTGTTTTCTAGTCCTTTCCTTTTTGCAAAAGTGAATTTCAAGTCTTCACATGTCGTGGCTGCTGGTGGTACGCTGTCTTCTGGAGATACTGAGTTTCTCTGCGAGGTAGCTGGGTGATTGAGCTATGACTGCCTTATAGATGATGCAGCAAGACTTGAAGGTGATGTGTGCCCATTATTGGAGCCAGGGAAGGTCGATGAGGGCTGGGGTGATGTGGTTGAATCTGAGTAGACCTTCAATTAGGCATGCAACAGCTTGTAGTACACTTTTCAAGGGCACGCAGGATGAAGAAGGAGGCCTTTGAGGGTGCAGCTCAGAGAATGCTGAGAGTGTGATTTAATTAATGTTCTATTTCAGTGTGTGTGGGGCAGTGTTTTGACTGAATGAGGTGGTTGGTCGGTGTCTCATGTGTGGCTTAATGGCCAGACAGACTACCTTTCCTTTAGAATTGAAGAGCAAAGGCTATGTCAATCTTGAGAGTAGCTTGTCCTCGGTGCCTAGAAAAGTCTACGAAGGTATCTGTCTTTTTCTTCTCCACAGATGACCGGATGACACAGCAACATCAAAGATAAGCTCCTTCTGAGCTTAAGGGATATGTAAGGGATATGTAAATTCACCACTTTGGTGGACATTTGTTGCAGGCACGGCTATCCATCCACGCGCTTTAGAATGCAGCTACAACTATGACAAATTTGTTCTATCTAGTCACATAACTTCTTCTAACTGAAACACCAAAGTTGTTCAATATCTCTGCCATTAGAATACAGTGACAACCTATGACAAATGTCAGTCTAGCTGTGTACATATCAAATCTCCTGCACTAGTGCTGTGTCATGACATGTCATGATGCCTGCCCCCGGAAGACCAGACCAGGCCCAGCAGCCCCGGAAGCAGGCATCATGCCACTTGGAGCATGCCCAAAAGCCCCAGTTAGGGGCTGTTTGGGTACAGTCCTGGCGCCTATGGCGCCAGGCTCATAAAGATAAAGTCAGTCCTGGCGCCATGGGCGCCAGGCTCATTATTGATAACTTACCTGAAGCAGACCATGCTGCATACTCACCTGAGGCAGACCATGCTGCATGAAGACTCAAGCCAAATGAGGCTTAGGAGGGACTATTTTACTGAAGGGACTATTTTGTTACTTGGGTGGGGCTGTGGAAGAATACTTACCTGGATCTTCTTCCAAGGCTTTTTAAACCACGCCCGGACAGCCACACGTGCTTCGCGTTATTCTGCTTGCTGCAGCGTACCGCTCACCGTGTTTTCAGCAGCTCCAGTCTTCAGCCACGCCCGCTTCAGTCCTGGGACTCCTGAAACAAGAAGACAAAAGGATAAAGGTTAGAGCAGGAGTTTTAACTTTAATCCTTACCTGAATCCTGATCCATTTCACCACGGAACTGAAAGACAGAAGTCTTTAAAGCATCACTTCGCATTTCTACTGCGCCGCGCTGAACTCACCTGCTTGGTGGTACTTCAGCATTCCATCACGCTCTCTCCATCTCGCGGCCGCCCTCCGACACCTAAGGAGACAAAGACAGCAAGATGAGCAAGGGGACTCTCTAAGGCCATACAAGCTACCCCCAAGGACTTACCTGATTACCACGGGAGGTACTCACCTCATTTCGGGTCGGCATAGTCAACTCTGCTTCATCGCCGTACCCCGGCCCCTAAGGGGAGAAAGCAAGGACAATACCAGTTACCCCCCCACAAAACTTACCTGATTTACCACGGGGGTCTCACCTCATCTCGGGTCGGCACAGTCAACTCTGCTTCATCGCCGCACCCCGGCCCCTAAGGGGAAAAACACAATAGACTTACCTGAATCTTACCGAGTGCCATTTGGAAATCTTCAAGTGGATTAATCGGCAACCTGCAAGGAATCGGACAGAGTGAAGAGCAGACATTTGAACTCTTATGAACAATTGGACTTTAGAGTCAATACTGGAACTCACCAATTCCTCTACGCCAGTGAAGTAACTGGTCATCAACGCGCCCCTGCGGTCGACGCAGGATGGAGAGCTCATCCTTCCAAACCATCAGGTGAGACTAAGGAGGGGACATCAAGAGTGATCAGTGGGAAGACAACGGGAGTGGGGAAGGTGGGTTGACACTCAATTCCACGGGTGGTTAATTCCTCTTCTCCTTTGCAGAAGAATATTCTTGCGAGCCAGACAAACTAGGCTGAGCGGGCCAGTCCAGTCAGTCATCTCGGTGCTACACGTCACGCTGGTGGAAATAACAGCGGCCCAGTTCCGGTCGACGCCCCCGTGGGAACCAGGTGAGCGTAACAGAACGCGAAGCCTACCCACAAATACCCACCGAGGCGTCATGGAGACCTCGGAAACTGATCAGTTGGCCCAATTATTAGGGGAATTAAGGGCCGAAGTGCATTCCGCCCGCCAAGAAACCAATGCCCTCAGGAGGGAACTAATAGTGTCAAAAGAACAAACTGATCAGTTAGCCAGACAACTATTACAGAGCCAGGCTGGACAAACACCTCTACCAGGACTTGGGGCAAGTCCAGCTCCTGTACCATCGAGTAATCCGGTGCAGATAAATTTACCTGGAGCCGTTCCTTTGGCTCCGCCTGAACGCTTTGCCGGAGACCCGAAAGGGTTTGCAACATTCATGAATCAATTCCGCTTGCACTTTTTATGTAGACCTGGAGCTTTCCCAAACGATCAGGCCAAGGTAGCCTTTGTACTGTCATATCTCAGCGGCAGTGCGGCGGATTGGTCCATTCCATTAGTTAACCAGGATGACCCGATTCTTCGAGATTTCCAGGGTTTTCGAACAAGCATGGAAAGACTATTCGCCCGACACTCCCGAGGACAGGCTTTGGACAACAAACTTTTATCCCTACGTCAAGGTAAACAGGATCTTTTATCTTACATTGCAACTTTCAATAGATTAGTAGTGGAAACCGAATGGCCTGAAGCCAAGCGAATCACATTATTCCATCGAGGACTTTGAGGACAACTCAAAGATGTTTTGGCCCAAATCGTGAACCCGCCTCAAGACTGCGCTGAATATATAGATCTAGTGGTCCAGCTCGATCACAGACTTCAAACCAGGAAGGCTGACCGAACCAAGTTTGAGAACAGGGTGTTGGTTAAAACCCACGTAAGCTCCAAGGGAGTAGATGTCTCAGAACCAATGCAAATCGGGGGTGTTAAAGGACCCCTAACCCAAAAGGAGAGAGATAGAAGACGGCAACTGCAATTATGTTTATATTGCGGAACTGCTGGTCATTTTCTTTGGAACTGCCCTGTAAAACCACCCAAGAAAGTTATAGGAGCAGCAGACGAAAACCATGTGAAATCTGACTCGGGAAACGACCACGCCCGGCAAGCGTAGAGGTCCGCTTGCCGAGCTTAAAGAAGGACACTCTGACCTCGCATTTCACCATACCCGTGGCCCTTGTAGATCCAGAGCAGCCATCACGCATGCACGCGGTAAAGGCGTACGTAGACAGTGGAGCCATAGGAAATTACTTGGACTGAGAATTGGCTACCAGGATGAATCTATCTCTCACCCGCAAGACCACGGCCGATGTTGTCACCACTGTAGATGGAACGGAAATTGCCTCTGGACCCGTAACACATTCCACTGCAGAGATGACATTGCTGAGTCAAGATGGGCATCGAGAGGCTATGATGTTTGACTTAATCAAGGACCCACAGTTTCAGCTGATACTGGGGATACCTTGGTTGGAAAAACATAATCCCTGTATTGATTGGCGAGAGAAGAGACTAACCTTCCCAGAATGTGCTCACACCTGCTACCCAAGGAAAACTCAAAACTCAGTCCTGGCCCCAGTAATTCCAGTAGCCATGCAATTACCTGTTGAATACCAAGACTTTCAGGATGTCTTCCAAAAGGAACAGGCAAACACCTTACCACCTCACAGATCGTATGATTGTCAAATAGATCTTGTACCTGGAGCACAACCACCTTGCAGCAGAATCTATGCCCGTACGGAACCCGAAAATCTTCATTTGCGCCAGTAGCTAGACCAGTACCTTGCTAATGGCTTCATTCGCCCGTCCAAATCCCCTGCATCTTCAGCTTTGTTCTTCGTACCGAAAAAGGAAGGCGACCTTAGAACATGTATAGACTACCGCGCACTGAATCTGATAACCATCAAGAATCGATATCAACTGCCTTTGATCCCAGAACTACTAGACCAGGGGAAGGACGCTTGTATATACACGAAACTAGACCTTCGGGGGGCATATCATCTGGTACGTGTCAAAGAGGGTGACGAATGGAAGACTGCTTTTCGCACCAAGTACGGACTATTTGAGTACCAGGTGATGCCCTTCGGACTATGCAATGCACCAGCAGCCTTCCAGTTCTTCATGAACGATGTCCTCCGAGAGCTTATCAACGTTTGTGTGGTCGTTTACATCGACGACATCTTAGTATACTCTTTATCAGAATCTGAGCATGTAAAACACGTCCGAGCAGTCCTAGAGAAGTTACGCCAGCATAAATTGTATGCTAAACTGGAAAAATGCATCTTCCACACTACGGAAGTGGAATTCCTTGGATTTATTCTGACCCCGAGAGGAATCCGGATGGATATACGAAAAGTGGATGCCATTCTTAATTGGCCTTCGCCAAGTTCAATCAAAGGAGTTCAAAGCATGCTTGGCTTTGCCAATTTCTACTGCAGGTTTATCCCGGACTTCTCGCACATTGTACATCCCATCACAACACTATTGCGAAAAAACAAACGCTTTGTGTGGACAGAGGAAGCCGAGAACGCCTTCCAAGAGTTAAAAGCTAAATTCACATCTGCTCCCATATTAAGACACCCGCGCCCTGAGCTTCCCTACATAGTGGAAACAGATGCATCCAGTTCAGCCATGGGAGCAGTCCTTTCCCAAAAGGATCCCGAAACTAACCAGCTTCACCCAGTGGCGTTCTGGTCAAGAAAATTTTCAGCCCCTGAATTAAACTGTGCCATAACCGACAAGGAGCTGCTGGCCATCAAGTCCGCCTTCAAGGCTTGGCGGCACTATCTACTGGGTGCCAGACATACCATCACGGTCATCACCGATCACCGCAACTTACAATACCTAAAGACAGCCAAAGCCCAATCTTCGCGCCAACTCCGTTGGGCATTGTTCTTCGCCGAGTTTGATTTTGTAATAACCTATCGACCAGGTTGTAAGAATGGTAAGGCAGACGCCTTGTCCCGGATTGGAATGGGAGAAGCAGAAATAACTTTAGAACCCGTACCCATAATTCCAGAACAGAGAATCCTTGGCCTGACTTCCATACAGACACTGGAAAACATTCAAAACAAGATCCACCAACTCTTTGATTCCGTTGCCCTACAGGACTGGGCAAAGAAAGGTCCAGAGTACTCTGTCATCGATGATTTACCTTATTACCAAGGCCGGCTATTTTTACCGCAAAAGGAACTACAGGAACTTGTCATTTCCCATTACCATGACACCTTAATAGAAGGGCATCCGGGTATTGCAAAAACCGAAGCTAAAATTAGGAAGCAATTTTGGTGGCCTACCTGGCGAAAGGATGTCAAGTCATTTGTCATGTCTTGTGGCATTTGCGCACAAAATAAAGGGCAAAAGAAAAAACCTGCTGGATTATTGCAACCATTAGACATGCCACCTACCCCTTAGCATACCTTGTCATTAGACTTCATCACGGATTTACCCCCGTACCAAGGTTACGATACCATTCTAGTTATTGTAGATCTTTTTTCTAAAATGGCCCACTTCATTCCTTTAAAAGGGATACCTTCAGCTTCAATCCTGGCCAAGGAATTCCTTGAAAATGTTGTCCGCCTGCATGGCTTTCCTTCAGTTTTAATTTCAGATCGGGGCAGTCAATTCATTTCACATTTTTGGCGGAAATGCTGCCAACTGGCACAAATTGATGTTAGGCTTTCGACCAGTCACCACCCTCAGACCGACGGTCAGACGGAGAGGACCAACCAGACTCTTGAACAGTACCTCCGTTGTATGCTACATCAGTCTGAGGGGAATTGGAAAGACATTCTGTGGATCGCAGAGTATGCGTACAATAATTCCGTACACTCAGGAACTGGACAAAGTCCTTTTTTTACCAATTATGGGCACCATCCTCGAACCTCGGATTTGGACTCTCCCTAGCATTTAGAGATGCCCGCAGTGGACCATCTCCACGCTGTTATTACACAAGCTTTTAAAGAAGCAACCTTCCATTTGCAAAAGGCTAAGGAAAAATACAAAAAGGATGCGGATCAGCACAGAAGTGAAGCTCCTCAATACCAAATAGGGGACCAAGTATGGTTAGCCACTAAGCACTTACCACTCAAGGGGACTCGGACCTTTAACCCCAGGTATTTGGGACCTTTTTCTGTCAAGGCAATTATTAACCCAGTGGCCGTCAAGTTGGACCTACCTGCTCATATGCAAATCCATCCCGTTTTCCACATGTCTCTTTTGAAGCCAGTGCAACCAGGAACACGGCTAACCACTCCACCTGAACCTATCCTCATAGACGGGGAGCCTGAGTTTGAAGTCAAGAATATTTTGGACTCAAAAAGAGTGAGATCAAAACTCTTTTACCTAATTGACTGGAAAAGTTATAGTCCACAGGAAAGGTCTTGGGAACCTAGTGACCACGTGCATGCACCTCGTTTAGTGAAGAGGTTCCATCGGGAATTTCCAGACAAACCACGGCCAAGGGGGAGAACGATTTTAGGAGGGGCCTTGAGGGGGAGTGCTGTCATGATGCCTGCCCCCGGAAGACCATGGGCGCCAGACTCATTATTGATAACTTACCTGAAGCAGACCATGCTGCATACTCACCTGAGGCAGACCATGCTGCATGAAGACTCAAGCCAAATGAGGCTTAGGAGGGACTATTTTACTGAAGGGACTATTTTGTTACTTGGGTGGGGCTGTGGAAGAATACTTACCTGGATCTTCTTCCAAGGCTTTTTAAACCACGCCCGGACAGCCACACGTGCTTCGCGTTATTCTGCTTGCTGCAGCGTAACGCTCACCGTGTTTTCAGCAGCTCCAGTCTTCAGCCACGCCCGCTTCAGTCCTGGGACTCCTGAAACAAGAAGACAAAAGGATAAAGGTTAGAGCAGGAGTTTTAAGTTTAATCCTTACCTGAATCTTGATCCATTTCGCCACGGAACTGAAAGACAGAAGTCTTTAAAGCATCGCTTTGCATTTCTACGGCGCCGCGCTGAACTCACCTGCTTGGTGGTACTTCAGCATTCCATCACGCTCTCTCCATCTCGCGGCCGCCCTCCGACACCTAAGGAGACAAAGACAGCAAGCTGAGCAAGGGGACTCTCTAAGGCCATACAAGCTACCCCCAAGAACTTACCTGATTACCACGGGAGGTACTCACCTCATTTCGGGTCGTCACAGTGAACTCTGCTTCATCGCCGTACCCCGGCCCCTAAGGGGAGAAAGCAAGGACAATACCAGTTACCCCCCCACAAAACTTACCTGATTTACCACGGGGGTCTCACCTCATCTCGGGTCGGCACAGTCAACTCTGCTTCATCGCCGCACCCCGGCCCCTAAGGGGAAAAACACAATAGACTTACCTGAATCTTACCGAGTGCCATTTGGAAATCTTCAAGTGGATTAATCGGCAACCTGCAAGGAATCGGACAGAGTGAAGAGCAGACATTTGAACTCTTATGAACAATTGGACTTTAGAGTCAATACTGGAACTCACCAATTCCTCTACGCCAGTGAAGTAACTGGTCATCAACGCGCCCCTGCGGTCGACGCAGGATGGAGAGCTCATCCTTCCAAACCATCAGGTGAGACTAAGGAGGGGACATCAAGAGTTATCAGTGGGAAGACAACGGGAGTGGGGAAGGTGGGTTGACACTCAATTCCACGGGTGGTTAATTCCTCTTCTTTGCAGAAGAATATTCTTGCGAGCCAGACAAACTAGGCTGAGCGGGCCAGTCCAGTCAGTCATCTCGGCGCTACACGTCACGCTGGTGGAAATAACAGTGGCCCAGTTCCGGTCGACGCTCCCGTGGGAACCAGGTGAGCGTAACATGACCTCCCTCAGCGCCCATCCACATACCTGATCTCTTGGGTTGCTTACTGGAGTCTAGCCAGCCATTAAGTCCTAATCTTGGCCAAATGCACACACACATCTTAAGCCATCTCTGCAAAGTTTTGCATACCTGAACTTCGGCCCTGAGGGAGTTCCGAAACACAAAGTGCTTTGAGGCCATTCAAATGGGAAAAGGCACTGGATACATTACTATTACAACAGAATACAATGTGTACAACTGCAACACTTCTCTTGACAGATCCAACACTTACATACTAAGGTGGAACTGACAACTGGCATGCATTAAATGTAAAATAAGATAAATTGTGGATTCGAAACTATCAATCTGTGCGCTCGGGATCACATTAAAATTATATCCAAAGATAACAAATTACAAAATGTGTGCTGGCAGTGATCACACTAATCCCACTAACCTCTCCCCCTAGGTCGGAATATAGAAATATAGGCATTTGCGGTGTGGGATGGTGATACGCGCTCAACACCAGTATCAATGAACAATCACTATCAATCACTAAATTGTGAGAATCATGCGTGATTTAATTCAAATTACAAAACAGCCGACACGTGTTTCGACACACGGGTCGTTTTCAAGGCCAGAATCTTAATCACAGCAAAATTAAATATGTAGTCCTGAACGGACAAGATTATCTCTCAATAATTGAATGTCCACAATGTGTGAAATGGCAAAATCCAAGTAAACCAATTGTACGACTCACCAAATGTCCTGAGACTCAATTGGAAGTTAGTAGGAGTCACATCATGGCACAGATACCAATTTGAATGGCCTTTATGGGTAGGTGAAGTATCAAATATGGCAGGTTTGTAGAACGCAATATTTACCCGTCGATTGGGCAGACAAATGTATATAAGGGACAAAACCCAAGCTCCCACGCTAAGTGAACGCTGAACTGCGAGCTTGGGATTTGTCCATTATATACATAAGCAAAGAGGATGGCATAAGAAGACAGGAAGAGTCGCAAAAGAAAGAACTGAGGACTTCTAAAGATAAGAAAGCCAAATGAGCAGTAAACAGCACTAGAAAAAGTACTGTGGCACAAAGAAAAGGGAGAAACATTGGGAATAATGTAGCAGATACAACTCAGAATCAGGCAGTCCCAAATCAAAAGAAAGAAAAGAGTGTTACTGTGGGGTTGCAAACTGATCCTCTCCAGGATCAATTAGGAGATGCACAGAATGTGGGACTGGAGCTCAATGATCCATCAAGCTCTTTTGAGTTTGTAGAAACAAAAACAGGGAAGTCTACCACAAAGATCTGCCCATCTAGAAAAGGACCTCTGTGGGCTCCAATGATCCTAAAGAAGGGGGCTAAGTGCATATCGAAAAATGATATTGCTGCGGCAGTTGAACCTACCAGGAAAATTGCCCAAATCTTCTTGCAACATCCCGGCTAGGAGATATAACTCTGCCCTTGCAGATGGTTAGCAAAAATGGTCAAGGTAAAGCAAAGGTACTGGGAGATGAACATAAGGAACAAGCACAGGAGATTCCATGCGAGCCTTGTCAGGGGGAAACCCCTCAGCATCAGGCTCAGTCAACGGTGGGCACTATGACGATCAAGAATATGCAATTCCAAGATTATGGCTCAAGCCAACAAATAAAATCCCGCAACATACATCACTCTGCAGAAGAGCAATCTTGGGTTACATTAACACGATCACTAATCTCTTTCTCTTTGGGACAGGAGATATGGAACACGTAAAGTTTCCCAATAGAAGTAATCCAAAACTGGTAGAGGTGGGATTTACATCACTGAAGGCATGGAAGGCAATAAAGGCTAACAGAAATGAGCTAGAAAAAATCCATCTGTTGGTTTTGGTGAATATGTTGGAGGAAGAGGACAATGAAAAAGAAAATGGGATTGGCAACGCCTACAATGCTCATACAAGAACAATGAGAGCCTTGAAACAACATACTTCCACTGGCCCTAGTGAGAATAGTGGAGACCCGAAAGGCTGCACGTTGGCTGCACTTCCTGAGATCCTCACTCAGGTACTCCAAAAGTTAGGCCTGGGGCCCCAGAACCTTTAGGCAAGATGAAATAAAAGTAACAAGCTGGAATACCCATGGTCCAAATACATTCACTACGAAAAAAATGAAAAATACTCTCTTTCAAAATACCGACATAATACTACTTCAAGAGACCTGGCACACACATCCACTACAAATAGAAGGATTTACAGTCTTTACAGTGCCAGCAATACAGAAAGCATTGGGTCGGCCATCAGGTGGGCTGTTGATTGGTGTCAACAACTCATTAAGTAGAGACGTCACACTACTACATAGTGAAAAAGATGGTATCCTTGCATGTAAAGTTGGGATAGATACAACAGGGGGTCGGGTATAACTCATAATAGTGAATGTATATTAGAATCCGGCACAACTGAATCTCCAAAGCGTCCAGCTCTTGTTGTCTGCAGCAATGGAAAATATATTATTATTCCATAGTGAAGCAAATGTGATCCTAGGAGGCGATTTAAATTCCCAATGTATATCAAGACAGAGTAATGAAAATAACTTAATATGGGCTAAAAAAAGAAAGGTAGGATCCCAATGGGTAGAACATCTTAACTCATGGGGTCTCTGCATGTTAAATGGTTCGGTGACAGGCCAGCAAAACCAACCTGGTCACGTGGTAACTCCTTCTCCACTTTGGGTTATTTCTTTGCCTCTGAAGTTATTCAAGCGAAAGACATTTCCATGGAAATTATATGGGGGAAAGGAAGCGATCACGCTTGTATAAAAATGTACATACGGGACATTAATAAAATTTGACCTGTTACATATGCCCATAATCTGACTGTGAGAAAAGGGAAAGCAATGGTGGTAAAGTATAAGAGAGAGAGGAAGAGGTTAAATGATAAACTTGCATGCTTCCCTGCCACGGAATTAAAGGAAAACTGCAAACCTGAATGTTTTAAGAAATTTATATGGGCTGTACATCCACCAAGTACAAGTGGACCTCGGAAAATAACCCATCATCAGCATACATTTGATGAAGAAACCTAGGAGTACAAAAAAGGTCTAAGAAGAGAAAGTAGACGACTGAAAAAAATTATAACAAACCGAACAACATTGCACAGAGAGTCACAGCAACTTGCAAGAGCCTATAAACAGTTGTCACGAGCAAGAAATTTCCTGCAGCATCAACAGGATCAACAGATGCTCAAAGTTCTTTGCGAAGATAATACACGCAATTTATGGTCCTGCATAAACAAATTGGGAAAGAAGGCAAACAGTAACAGCAATCAATGCAATTTAGTCTCAGAAAAGAACTGGGTGGACTATCTCACAAACAATTTTAAAAACACATTAGAGATCCCAGGAGGGAAGAAGGAAGAAACACAATGGGAGTTTAAATTTGATATTAAGCTAATAGAAGATCTAATCCAAAACGGTTCATCCTCAAAGGCAAGGGGCCCAAATGGGCTAACCTACCAGGGTCTAACAATCAACCTACCAGGTTCAAAAAAGCAACGTTAAAACCTGGGCGAACCTCTTATTCAATCTATATAATGAAATATTAGAGAACCAAACATTCCCCTCTTCCTGGAAACAAGCTGTAATTATACCATTATATAAGGGGGGAGACCGGTCTCTACCAGAGAACTACAGGCCAACCGCCCTCCTCGATATCGAAAGCAAAATATTCATGAGAATGATCTAGATAGAGCTAGAGGACTGGGCAAAACATTCAAAGATAGTCTCTAAATTTCATACTGGGTTCAGAAAGGGTATGGCCACTACACTAAATGGGCTAACACTGTCCCTGCTGGTAGAACACTCAAAAGAGTTTGGGGAAGGCCCAATATATGGAGCGTGGATAGATTTCTCCAGGGCGTTTGACTTAGTCAACAAAGAGCGCTTGTGGGAGAAGATGAGAAATTGCGGAGCACCGAGGGGTTTACTGTCAATACTAATCAAATTACATAAGGAAACCTCTTTGATGATACGATTAGATGAGGCCGGACATTTAAGTAACACCATTAATGTTGAGCAAGGAGTGAGACAGCTTGGGAGCACCATCCCTTTTTCAACCAGTATCTGTCAGATCCAGGGCCTTTTTTGCAATCATGGGCAATGGCGAGCCCTAAACTACATACAACCAAGGTTTTCTGGCTTGCCTATGCGGACGATATAATCCTGATCGACAGAACAGCGGTAGGGCTGCAACAAAACTGTGTAAATTACACAAGCTGGTTTTTCGAAGGCAAAGTGATCCCGAGAACAGAAGAGCTAGTGTACTTGGGGTATGTAATACATGCTTCTCCATCAATTAATACAAT
Source organism: Ambystoma mexicanum (assembly GCF_040938575.1). Classification (NCBI taxonomy): domain Eukaryota; kingdom Metazoa; phylum Chordata; class Amphibia; order Caudata; family Ambystomatidae; genus Ambystoma; species Ambystoma mexicanum. The sequence goes on along the minus strand of NC_090928.1, from coordinate 1,159,793,023 downwards.
TGAAGAAGAAATAAGGATAAAAGTGGAGAAAGTAGTACCACAGATGAAAAAATATTCTATGGGAACTTTGTACATTTCTGATTGTACCGTTGGTAAAGTTCAATGTCGCAAAAATAACCCCTGTGATACTGTATGGCCTGGAGGCCAATCCAACATTCTGGGAGATAGATTGGCAAAAAGTAGGTCAGATATGGAAAAGATCATTAAGCCTGCCAAACTGTCTGCCCATGTCGGCCCTAAGGTTCAAACTCGGGTTGAAATGCCTGGAGCAACAAGTAGACAGGAAATTGCTTTCACTTTATAGGCTGATAAAAGAACCACAAGAAAACTCGCTATATGAGGATATAAAACTCCAGATGCAAATGAAGAAGTCAAAGATACTTAAACATCTATAAACAAAAGTTATTAGAATATTGGTGGCAGCGGACATATCAGTAGAAGTCTTGATGGCTAATCCTCTGAAAGCAAAAAAAGAAACAGAAACACTGGATTGGATTAGAACAGGGACAACAATGAGAAGCATAAGACCTACAAACAGCTTTCTCATAGTGGAGAAAAAGTTGGGACAGTTGCCAAAATACTTACAAAAACACCCAAATGGGAAGTCATGAAATAGATTTCTCAGGGCACGCCTAAATCTAATCCATATAGGAGACATGTTAAGCATCCGGGGACTACAACACAAAGCCGTTACCTTGTGTGACACTTGTGCAGAACCATCCAAACAAAGCCTAAAGTCACTTGCTTCGAGAATTCGGAGGGACCTGGTATGTAAGAGTAGGCCATATCTCTAAATTTGTGCGCAAAGTAGAATGTCTGGCTTCAGAACATTTTTGGAACTTGCTGATTTCGGGACATAGTACTGCTTTAACTATAGCAATCGGCCATACCCTAGCAAAAATTGGACTGTTCCAACAGGCGATTGACACACTGCAGACATAAACCGGAGGTTGAAGTAAAAGAGTTACAGGGGTTTTGAGGTCTGATAATTATCTATGTCTTTATTTATTTGATAGGATTTAATGAATAAAACGGTAATAGCCAAGAAGCGGTGACTGTAGTCATCAAAGCGTGGTTTGGCCGCCTGGTTATTCTCTTCTTTCTTGTTGTTGTTTTTTTTTCCTTCTGTTTTCTTTTCTTATTTTTCTTCTTCCTTATTTTCTTTCATAATCTATCCCCTGTACTCTTTTTTCTCTGGGCGGTAATTGTCTGCTTACATTTTATTCCTGTATATGTTCTTTTAACCAAGTTAGCCTTTTCTTTTTTAAATTTTGTTAAAATGAAATGAAATTAAATCTTAATATTATTTTATATGATAATAACTTTTGAAATGTTGAATGATTGTTTTTGTAAAGGTCAGAGTTGACCCAAACAAAAAAATAAAAAATAAATATAAAATTATAATAATGTCTACTGTTGGGTATGTCGGGCAAGGTTCTAGAGGTGGCAGGAGGGCTAATATTTCACACTAACTTTGCCATTTAACATGATTGGTTTATTATCATTCAAACTCAACAATGTCATGATGTTTTGTAAGTTGCTCTATTTGGAGAAACCTTCATTCATTTTTATTTTAAAAAAGAGCTATGTCGTCCAATGTCCACTTAGATATCGTATTATGGTTGGCGCACTACGGCCTCTTCAATCTGATCTGTTTTATTGGAATCAAAAAGAAGCCAAAAAAAGTATTTGGCATGGGGCGAAAATATTTTCTTGAGATGAATTTCACCTGAACACCCTTCTAAAGAGAATGTTTGGTCCACCCTTTCTTCAGGCTGATCTCCATAGTTCTGTTGACGCGCTCATTCAGAATATTTTCATAATGCAATAGAGGCCTCTTAGCAAAATACCATTCAGTTGAAAGCACACACAACACATTACAACATCACTAATGCACCGATGCAAACGACAATGACACGAGCAGCCAGAAAGAAGGCTCCTTCTCCGCCTGCAGATTGGGCAGAGAGTGCGGCAAAAGATCACAACTCGACGAACCACAACTGGGTCTTTGAAGGAAGAATAGATTTAAAGCGCAGGCTTGGTGACAGAATCAGGCAGCGATGTGCATTATATTGCAGAGGATTCAGCAGTTCCGAAGCAGCGCTGGCAGGAGTGACTACATTTCAGAATCCTTTGTGCCTTGCATTTCTGCCTCCTTGCTCGCCTTCACACATTGGATGTGTTGCATAATCCCTTGCCTTTCACAATCCTTTAATTAGGTTGGGGAACATAACTTATTCTGTGCTCTTTTTCTGAGCATTGCATACATTTTCAATCTTAATAGGTATTAGAAACTGCGTAAGTATATTTGTTGGCATTAGTGTGACAATCCTCCTGCTGTTGGTTTATTAATGTTAAGACGTTGAATTCGAAATGTGTCACTGCTCACTGATCGTCATCTAGAATATATCAGTAATTGTGAACAGATAATCCTTTATAATGAGTGGCTTATGATTCATGAACGAAACATCATGTGTAAATGAATATTTGAGGTTAATGTTTAAATACATATACAATGGATTGATCACAGCTGCTCTGATGTCTTGTTCCACAGGACACACACACAGCAATCTTTCTGAGACGGTTGTGTTCACCAGCCGGAACAAACAGGGTTAAGATGTGCCCTTTTCTCCCTCTCTCTGCTTTCACCCTTCCTGGAGGGATTCTGCACATTCCCCCATGGCCCCTGCACCCCCCTTTTGTCATTTCCGCACAACCTGTTGTATAGAGGGTGTCAGGTTACAAATTGCCAAACCCATTCTGATTCTCTTTTTCCCCTTGTGTTCGGGAGTATTACTGTGCCAATACTGGAGTATCCATTTAAGAAATACAAAGTAAGTCCGCAATATGGAGGAATCCTTCCCAATCCAGTTGCCAATTTATCGGAAGAATCCTTGTCAATGATTGCAAATCGTCCTTTGATTTTCTGAAAGACTAGTACCATGTCTCCGTTTAAGACTGATGACATTCATGGCAGGTAAGTAGCACAGTAGAAATGTTGTGTCAAACCCACAGATAGCTGTGAAAGTAGCGTATTCCCAAGGATTCTCGACTAGTGCCTGGAGTCAGCTTCCATAGGGCTTTAGGAGCTCTAGGACTACATGATTCCAATCAATCTCACAAAGGAATGAGTTTACTCTACCCTTCGTTACTGATTTAAAGCTCTTAAAGCATAGGTAGGGGTCTCCGTCCAGAAGATGACCATACTTCAACCTAGCGGTTACCCTAGCTCAGAAGTCTTCAAACTTGGGGGCGTGCCGTCTGGGCCTGGAGCCCTCGGCTTTAGGCTTTTAATGGCCTCCTTCACTTCCTCAGTAGTGATCGGGGACTCTAGTCCCTCTCTCGCCTCTGGTTTGAGTAGCAGAAGCGAGGCCTCCTGAATCTAGGCGCGCTGCTCATGTGGATCCCGGGGGACTGCAGTCAATATTTCCGATTGGTGGGCTATCGGCAGCCGTAATTTCTCGTCCTCCGAGTGGTAGATCCTCCCACGCACGTCGCATAGGCCCTGGATGAAATTTCTGCTCTTCTCCTTAGCCAGTTTACTGACCAGTAGTTTGTTAGCCTTGTTGTTGTGGGCGTAATACCATTGCTTGGTCCTGGTTAGCAGATTCACTGGAGCGTCAGCGTAGTGCGCCTCGAGCCTCTGCCTTGCCATTTGTAGGACCCTATAGGACTTCGGGACCAGCCCTTGCGTTTATGGGTGGTTTCCGCCTCGCAGACCTCAGCTTCCTGGATAGCTTGCGCCGCCCTCCTCTGTTTATGGTATGCGGCGCCTTGGGCGATCAACTCCCCCCTAAGCACTGCCTTCATGGCGTCCCAGGTGTTAGCCGGGGAGGTGTCCTCGTCGGGGTTTTCTGCAAAGAAGTGTTTAATCGTTTTGGCGATGGAGTCCCTTACTGCCATGTTCCCCAAGATAGGATTGTACAGGCTCCACTGGCGGCGGGGGTGGGGGATCCAGATAGTGAGCCCGCAGGGCAAGCGAGACCGGAGCTTGGTTCGAGAGGATCCAGGAGCCAATCGTGACATTGTTTGTGAAGGACAGGATCTGGGGGGAAACCAGTAGTAGATCGATTCTGGAGAAGGTACGGTGAACGTACGAATAGAAGGTGAAGTCTCTCTCTTCTGGGGATAGCACTCTCCATTAGTCAACAAAGTTCAGTGCACGGAATAAGTGAAGCAGAGCTGTTGCCAACTTCAGGTCCTTGGTTGATGTGGGTGAGATCTATCCCTAAGGGGGTCCGGGACCCCATTGAAGTTGCCTCCAATGACTACCTGTCCTTCAATAAATGGAAGGAGGGAGTCCTCCAGATCTTGATAGAATCCCTCCTGGTGCTCATTCGGAGCATAGGTGGAGACGAGGGTATAAAGTTGAGCAAGGACAGAGCATTTGACCGCCACAAAAAGGGCCCTCGGGGCAGCTCAACGAGTCCAGTATCTGGGGTTTTAAATCCTTAGCGAAGAGGATCGCGGTGCCTCCCTTTTTGGTTCCTCCGGAGGCCAGGAATTGTAGGGGATAGAGTCTGCTTCGTAAGCGAGAGAAGTCTGCCGGGAGTAGGTGCGTTTCTTGTAAGAACGCGATCGAGGTTCCCTCATTGTGCAGTCTTTGTAGGATGGATTTCCTCTTTGGGGGGGAATTCAAGCCTCTGACGTTTAGGGTGGTGAGCTTTAGTAATAGATGCGGGAGCTGGTGCTTCGAGTCTATTCACTGCGAGGGGGGGGGGGATTTGGAGCAAGTCAAGTCAGCCACAGCTGTGAGGGGTTTGCTGCATTGGGGTTCCCTGTGGCTTAAGATTTTTAAGAGAAGGTCTCCAACGGGAGACATAAACTACCAACAGTGGCCTCCAAAGGGAGGACAAAGTTGTGACTGGGGGGACCGATTTGATCTGTCGGTGGCACCCCCCGGCCACACAGGCTGTCATCTGGTGACATTGCCAACAAAGTTGAAAAATTCTCCAGGGATAATATGGTGGCATCCAACCTGGAGTAGGGTATGGACCGCAGGGGGTCCACAGCGAGCTTGAGAATATGCCGGTGATTCCAATATCTGTGCGTGCCTCAGACGGACCCGCTCCTGTTATCTGGGTCTGCGACTTCTCTGCACCTTAGACCATGGGGCCCGCTTGGGGGAGGCGACGTCCTGCATCAGGCTCATCTGGCTAGAGGGGAGCGGTTCCATGCCCCCGGGGGAGTCCGGGTGGAGAATAGATGCTGCGCCATCGTGGTGGCTGATGGTGTGGGGGGTGCCCTTGTTCGAGAACTGTAATGCCATGGGGAACAGCCAATGGTAGCGGATCTGTTGGTCTCGCAGGAAAAGCGAGAGTGGGCGTAGCATTCTGCGTTTTTGAAGGGTCAGAGGGGAGAGGTCCTGGAAGATCTGCAGAGGGGAGCTCTGGAAAGAGAGTTCAGCTTTTGAGCGGTCTATCGCTGCGATGGCCTCCTTGGTGGTGTAGAAGTGAACTCTTGTGATCACGTCTGGTGGGGGATCTGTATCGGATCCTCAGCGAGGGCGCAACCAGTGAGTACGGTCAAGCAGGAGCTGGCAGCAGGGATTGAAAGAAGAGGCTTGTGTATCCGGCCAGCTCCTTATCGGTTCTCTAAGTCCTCCTGTTTGAACTTGAGGATTTTGGTTCTGTCCATTAGTGCCTGAATGGAGCGCTGGACCTCCGTTAATGAGTTAGAGTGGTCTGTGGTGAGTTCCTCGGTCTCCCCCAGCCTGCGTTCAACATCATTGACCCGCTGTTCAGTTGCTCCAGTTTGGTCGTGAGTTACGTCATACAGGACCGGAATTCCGCTTTAATGTCAGTCATGAAGGCCTGAAGGTCCTCTTTAGTTGCGAGCAAACCTCTATCTTCGGTGGACTTCTGGGGGTGAGTTTGGGGGGGTCGGCTTTCTTCCCCCTCTCTGAGGCCAGCAGCATGGTTGAAATGTCCCCAGATTTGTTTTTTAAAACTTTGGACATGGCTCTCAGGTGGAGGGGTGCTCTGGGGGGCTCGGCCTGGCGATTGCGCACGAAGATCTTGGGCCCTTAACTGCAGGCACCAGGGGTGAAGGGGGTCAGCGAGGTGGAGTGGGCCGGGGCACTCCAGGGGGTCGCGCAGGCAGCAAGCGCCTCACCCCCTTCGAGGGCGAAAAGGTACATTTGTGGCGCAGATCGGCCCAGTAGAGTAGTTGCAGGTCCACAGGTCACCTTCCAAGATTGAGTCAGGGTGCAGGAACCGCAGGTAGGCTCCCTCTGGGTGGAAAAGAGGGGGGATGGGCAGGGGCGCCCCAGAAAATCACTGGCGTAGCTCAGCTGGCGGGGGTGCACGTAGATAGGTAGTCCGGGGGACTCCCAGGGGCCAGGGCTGAGGGCCTCTGCGTATGGAGGGCTATTGCAGGGGAGGCGGCTTATAGGAGGAGCCTGCACGGAGGGAGCAGGGGCTCAGCCGAGATGGAATACACCTCAGCCCAGCAAGTGCGAGCGCTAAGCAGAGGACGCAAAGAGTGTTCAACCCCGCCAGGGCGAGGAGTTAGCTGCCGCAGGAGCCGCCGTCCATCGGCGTCCCGTCCCAGGACTCAGGGAAGCAGCCCACGGAGGAGCGCAAGTCACATAGGGAGGGCGCCAGGCGACCACAGAGCCTGCACCCCCGCGCGAGAGGACGAAGCCGCGGCGGCCGAGCCAGCAGCAAGCGGGCAGGGAAGGAGGAGCCTCGGGGCCTCTCGCCGGAGGGCAGAGGATGCCGCCGGCACACCCCATGTCTTCGATTTCAAGCCAGGAGGGATCAGAAGCTCCAGCGGGAGCCTCAGGTAGGATGGGCAGGCAGCCTCTGGACGTCGGAGTGGGGGAGGCCTCCTTGGGTGGCCCAGTCTTCACAGGCCAGATCCGAGCCCGGTCCCCTGCAGCTCCGGCTGTGTTGAAAGCACGGCAGAGCGCCGCCTGAAGTCTTAGAGGTGTTGGGTTTCGTGGTCGGGCCCCGCAGCGAGCCCGGCTGCAAGGGTGGCTACGGAGTCGAAAGGTGCTGAGAGGAGGCTGCAGGGCTGGGGGTAAGGCGGTGCGTCCGCCATTTTGAATCGAGCGTGGTCGCAGTCAGCAGCTCCTCTTGTTGCATTACTGTGGAGGGTGGCCGCGTTTCAGGCCCAAATCATTGCCGTAGGTACCCCCAGGTTCAACCCGGGCTGGTCGTTCCGGTATTCCGAGCATAGCGGGAACCGAAGGGATTTAGTTATTGCTGCGGTCCCATACGGAGGCAATCACAGGAGCTGCCACATCATTGGCACTCCAGGCCACGGCCCCCCACATTGCGATATTTAAAGAATATTTATTCAGCAACAATGGTCAAAACTACTAGCTGCGTCATGAAGTAACTCATTAAACTGGGCCACATTGTCCAAAAAAGTTGACAATTTTGACTGGCCCACACTAACATTTTGCATTTTTGGTAAAGGCATTGCCCTTTTGCCCTGTAGGCCAGTCCGAGCCTGGCGGTTCCTCCATATTTGGTGAGGGGGCCTCCACCCAGTGCCTACCTCACCCATTATGGAGGAGCTGAGGAGCCATCCCAGTGAAACACTGAGCACTCCCTCAGCTGCTTATTCCAGCTGAGGGAGTGCTCCTGGGCTGGCTGGACTATCAAAGGGAAACACTGTTTCTCTTTGACAGTTCAGTTCATTTCCCCAGCCGCATATGCTCACTGATCCATGCAAGGCTGGGGGGCGTTTTGCTTCACCATCCTTGCATAGCTCATTGGAAATGCTGGCTGGGGCACTACATGTCTGTATGTGTGAGGGGGAGCTCCTATGCCTCCTCACACATACGGACAGAGCAGCCTGGAGCAGGGCGCTTCAGCACCCAAACACTGGCCCCTACAGTAGGTACATTTATGTTCATTTATTTTTTATTTAACTATGTTTATTGATGTGTTTATGCTTGTGTTATGAGTGAGTGTATGGTGATGGGTGCTTGTGTGAATGATAGTGATTGCTGTGTGAATTGGTGTGTGTGTGTGTGTGTGTGTGTTTGTGTGTGTTTGTTTTGGTCCAATGTTCTGATTTTGATGAGTTGGGGGCTAAAAGAGGGAAGGAGGGTTGTACAGCAAAGGCATTTTAAAAATTACTTTGTTGCACAATCCCCCTAACAACATACCAAAATCAGTTCTCTTTCTGAGGCGCTGTGTAGCCCAGGACACAGGGATGGTATTTTCTTACTGGATATCTATCATAGATGTCCAGTCAAAAATACCATGCTTTCCCCCTTAGCCCCCATCGCCTTGCATACACACATAATCATGTTAATTGTGTTAGGTACTGTGGGGCCCAGGGGACAGGGATGGTATTTTTTACTAGCCGTCTATCATAGATGGGCAGTAAAAAATATCATGCCTGCCCCCTGAACTACCAAGGCCCATTTTGTATTTGTATTTGTGTTTATTAGGTTCATATAGCGCTTTACACCAAAGCACTGCAAACTGTTTGGCTTTTTACACATTTATTTTTAAAGTATGCTTTACAATGCAACATTTTAACACATTATTTTTAAAGAATTCATGCAGTAACCCCCCCACCCCCCACAAAACCCTTTGATTGGTTCAGGCTCCCTCACTAAGCTTGATTGCTATGGCATACCTGGTGGAAGTTCTTATGCCCCTCCACTTCAAAAATTCACCAGCCACCACCGGCTCTGGGACTGTGCTGGGAGAAGGGTGGGGGAGCGCTGGGACAGTGGTGGGAGCAGGGTGGGTGGGAGCTATGGGATAGTGGGGGGAGCAGGGTTTGGAGAGCCCAGGGTCTGTGGTGGCTTGAGGTGGGGAGAGCATAGGGACTGGGCTAGGAGTGGGATGAGGGAGGCCAGATAATGTGATGGGAGCAGGTGGGGGAGCCCAGGGACTATACTAGGAGTAGGGTATGGTGACATCGGGTGATAGTTCTTGGCCATTTGGACTTTCTGTCCATTTGGCAGTTTTGGGGGGCCCCGGCCTGCCCACATTTTGCTTGGGGGGACAAGGTCTAAAAAGTTTGAAGGTCTAGATGCAGGAGACATATGTTCCTGGAACATTCAGAGAAGCTGCACTGTCTGTCTGGTCCCATCCAAGAAAGAGTCCTGACAGAGTTGTATTTGAAGTCGTTAGCACGGCTCCTTGCCTCTTGTGCAGCGTGGGGTCTATGAGTGCAATGAACTACCTGCAGATTCCAGTTTGTATTCTATTCCAGGTACACAACTTATCTACAAGGACATTTCCTTTTAACAATTTGAAAAATACATAATTGAAGGAAATAGAAATTGGACTGGTGTATCCATCCAGACTTTCAGAGGAAAGCCCCTGGGGGCCTATTTCTACTTTATCTATGAAACCTGGTACAACAAAGAGGAAGACCTGGGGGCCTATTCCTACTTTATCTATGAAACCGGGCACAACTAGAGGAAGAGCTAACGCCTCTGGGGATGTCAATGTTTTTTTTATTTCCACTTTAAATTTTGAAACTAAACTGGAGCCTTGAGCCTTGTGAGGCAGAGCAGGGAGCATCTGATGATGGTGGTCTCATGGATAGGAACAATTCAAACATATTATCTAGTGCTCACATCTATTTTAAGGAAAGTGAAAGGGTTATGGAATAGAGGCTCTTTCTAAGTACAGTAATCCTCCAATAGTGGCAAATATGTGCTATACATGACCACATACATTGCATTACAATATTTGAGTGGTACCTTGCCTAAAAGAATGTCTTTAACTCATCCATAGACAAGACACACAAACCCCACACAGACTGAAAGAGACTGAACACGCAGGACATCAATACAAACACATTTAGCAAATGGTACACATGGTACACAAAGCTGATGGAAATTGGACCCTGTGCCAAAAATGGATGTTTATTCATAGAAACCCGTGTTAAACTCTGGGGAATAGACTTATAGTAACTAAACACAGTAGAGGCCAATGAACCTGGAAACAGAAATGTATCTCTGAGGAAGCTGCTACCTCCTCAACATGATTGTGAAATCCATAGAATGACCAATAGACAAAAAGGTCAGGCTGCCTGTGTCACTGTCTGTGAGGAAATGTGTCCTCGTCGGTGGCAGCATATGCACAGAGAAATATGATAGTATTGGTAAATGCTGGGGCAGACAATTTACAACAGAACTCTATTGGGTTGTCAACACCATATCTTAGTATTTCGTATTTGCTCTGTTGTGTAAGAGATCAAGTAGATTATCTATATCTATATTCAGTGAAAAAACTTTGATAAAGGGACGTTATGGTTAAGTTGTGCTACTAAAAACCTATGAAATTCAGTGAAAAAACTTTGTCAAAGGAACGTTATGGTTCCAAGTAAAACCGAAAAACCCTTGAAATTCGCCAGTTATGGTAAGCTAAGCAACCATAACTCGCGCCACCACCGTGCACTGCTAAGACTAACACCCAGGACATCAAAGATGACATCACAAATGTCATTGATGACATCACTGATGACATCACATGTCTGTCTCACTCTTTTTTCTTTTGCTGACATATCTAGGCCACATGGTTTTCTTCAGTAACAGACAGAAACTAAAAATGTATTTTATTTGTAGACGTATCCTTCAAGTACGTTCTTACAGTAATTCCCTTAGAGTCCAGTCACATCGTATGACACATATACATATGGGAAGACACAAGCTTGAAAGACAGCAATCCTTTTTGTGCATAAAGATAATCAATAGACTTATGAGCACTTTCTGATAGTTCTGTTTTTTTTTTATGGCTGTACTTTCCCTGCATATGGTCATATTTGTATACATTGTATGCACACTACTTTCCTTAGGGTCCAATCACATCAAGTGATACATATACATAGGGTAAATAGCAGCTTTGAAACAGAGCAATCATTTATTTGCATGAAAATAATCAGTTAAGTTATGAATTGTTTCTGCTACTACTTGTGCTTTTTTGCTAACTTCACTTTCCCTGTATATACCCATATTGGTATGTGTTCTTGTGTCTTTGTGTTTTGTCTATAGTAATGCAATTATGTAATACATGTGTTTTATTAGATACTTATTACATATTTCACAGTACACAAAAATCTATTAAGAAAACAATTATCATTTCATTATTTAACATATTAAAATTACGAATATTATACCTTCATCTTGTACGCTGCACACAATGTTATGTTTCTGTATGAGTAGCTTAGTATACTAAATATAACCCCATAATAGAATGCTATTTATATCAATGCATCGTTCAATGCACTATTTAGGGTATGATATTTATTGCAATGATCCTTGACACTTGTTTTGCAACATTATAATAAGAATCCCTTGTACACATATTTCATGAAAAGTACATACACATGTGATGTCATCAGTGATGTCATCAATGACATTTGTGATGTCATCTTTGATATCCTGGGTGTTAGTCTTAGCAGTGCACGGTGGTGGCGCGAGTTATGGTTGCTTAGCTTACCATAACTGGCGAATATCAAGGGTTTTTCGGTTTTACTTGGAACCATAACGTCCCTTTGACAAAGTTTTTTCACTGAATTTCATAGGTTTTTAGTAGCGCAACTTAACCATAACGTCCCTTTAACAACGTTTTTTCACCGAATTTCATAGGTTTTTAGTAGCACAACTTAACCATAATGTCCCTTTAACAAAGTGTTTTACTGAATATATATATATTATCTAACAGTGACAATACAATTCAGAAAATAAGCAAAGCAATTGAATTCACTTATAATGTTCGCGGACAGTACCACTACCTAAAAAACCTCTGGGGGGGTATGTTTGATTGTTATATCATAACATAGGAACATTTAACAAATTCAAAAAAAATCACACAAACACATTATATGTACTAATACATAAGAAATGTAACCCATATATACAACACACTAACCATTCATTTAAATGCACTATGTTCTAAAATGGAATATACCACAAGAAAATAAATTGGCTTCCAACATAATTACCTCACAAACACAACAGAACTGAGAACAAGAGAAGACCCACTGAGTACATAGGACATATCTTACCTGAAATAGTAATTTTATTCATATATTTATAAACTTTCTGCATTAGATAAAAAAATATATTATCTTTTTTTTTTTTCTCACAGAAATGTCTAGTATTCTGGAATGGCTAGAGGAACATTTCCCACATGAAGAAATGTCACAAGATAGTGAAACTAATGGTAAACACTTTATAATATAAACCATTTAAATATTATTATTTAGTATACATTTAACATATATATATATTTTTTGTACAGAGCATAACAAAATAGAAACTACCTCTGAAGAAGCTGTTATGGAAAACACGCTTGACAACATAAAAGAAAAAATTGATTTATTGTTGACCAATTTTAATAATTTGAAAACTTTTGTTGAAGATCATTTTAAAACAAACATGCAATACCATTGCCCCACATGTACTTGTCCCCCCTCACCATATCCCAGTCAATTATCCCCAAACCCTCTCCATAACCCAAAACGTTTTGATGAGACTTCCATCCCTTCTTCACCTAATAACAATCATGATGAAAGCCCGAGTTCTCCTGTTTTTGTTTCTGTTTCTGCCTCACCTTCTCTGTCATAAATTATTAATATATGTTAAATAAAGTAAAATGTTTATATTGTGTTGTAAATAGTTTCGTTTCTTTTTAAAAAACAATGGAGGTGTCCGCGGACATTGCAGGTGTTCTAAAATGTTCGTAAATATACGAAAAAGGAGGTGTCCTGAAGAACACTATACCTGTTCGTACTGTTCGCTAGCAAGATGAAACTATTCTAAGAACACACGCAGTGTCCTGAAATGTTCGTTTCACGTGTTACGCAATTTTAATTAGTTCAGGACGCGAACAGTGTCCGTAGAACATCAACGCGCATGCGCTAGCCAATCTCCGCGCATTTGATGTCCTGAAATGTTCGTAAAAAAAAAAAAATTAAAGTGTCATAAAGAACACTATATCTGTCCGTAGTTTTCGCTAGGAAGTTCAAACTTTTCTAAGAACACATGTGGTGTCCTGAATTGTTCGTAATTAAACGAAAATGGAGGTGTCCTGAAGAACAGTATATCTGTCCTTACTGTTCGCTAGCAAATTTAAACTGCTCTAAGAACACACGCAGTGTCCTGAAATGTTCGTCTCACGTGTTACACAATTTTAATTAGTTCAGGACCCGAACAGTGTCCGTAGAACATCAACGCGCATGCGCTAGCCAATCTCTGTGCATTTGGTGTCCTGCGGACCTGCGCTTCCTTCGCAGACTTTTTCCCGAACTGATCATATGACCGCGCCCACGCTGATCGCGTGTTCTGAATGCGGACACTGTTCGGGTCCCCGAACAAATTAAAAGTACATTTTCAATTAATCCATAATATTTTTCAATAAAATCTCACCATGGCACAAGTCCCACATAGTAATCCTGAGTTTCTACATACCTTTTGAAACTTTTCAAACTTTATTTTGTGTTCAATCTGTCCGCGGACAGCGCGCATGTCCGTGGACCGCGCACAAGCACCCCTATAAAAGACCACGCCCTAGAGTTTATTCTCATTATGTTTCTGGCTATTCTTCGAAACACATCGATTTTTGAAGCCAACTGCAGATTTCCATCGCATCTTTGATGGCATCCCTGGCTGCTGAACTGCCACCTGGTGCTGCACCTACTTCAGCACCACCCCCACCCCCTCCACCACCATCACCTCCCCAAGGGCCTGAAGAGGGGAACAGGAGTGAAGATGCAGAGGAGGAAGAAGAGGATGATGAGAATGAGGTAGAGGAAAACCCTACTACCCGCACTAGGCGTGAGTCTTGGGTATGGCGGGTATTTACCATTCATGGTAATGTTCCTAAGGCTCGTGCAAACCGTGTTACCTGCAAGAGTGCAAAATGATACTCAGTCGTGGGAAGCACGGTAAGTACAGCTTTGGGACCACTACTATGAAGCGACACCTGAGGTCATTTCACTCTGGGGCTATTCGCAGGGTTGAACCTTGCGAAGAACGTAGCAGGTTGATTTCCTCTACTTCATCCTCTGTTTCTGATCCTGTCACCAAAAGGACCACCTCTGTGGGACAGCGTCTTCCTCAAGCTGCCTCACAGGCCATACAGAATGCTGATGACCCTTACCTTTCGAGGGTCACAGTTGTATGTATGTACTGTGACACAGTACTCTGCAGGGGGGAGCGACTTTGTAGTGCTTTTGAGACTATCGTCTCAGAGCACGAGAAGATCTGCTCACTACCCAAATAAAACCCACTCTACATTTTCCTCTCTCAGATCACCCTTTCTTATCCCTGTGGTTGGTGTTCCCCCTTTACCTTCCTTTCCCCTCCTCTCCTAGTGTGTTGTGTATAAAAAAACAAAAAAATTACAAAATATCAAAAATCAAAAAAAAATAAGGCTCTTTTCAGAGCCGCCTTTCACAGTTAAAAAATAGAAGTAAAAATAAATGAAGCAGGGCCCTTTGTGTTTTTTAGAAGTCCGCGGACAGTTCGTGAACATTTAAAAAATTGGGTTGCTACCCCATCACAAACATTGCAATTTTCTCTGGGAAGAAGTGGTGGCTCTGAAAAGAGCCTTTGGGTGGTGTTTGTAAGTCAAAAATTATACATGCTTAACACCTACTTCAAAATGGTTGTTATAATTCCAAAAAAGGTCGCAATGCATTTTGTACATTTCTCAGAAAAATCTGATTACCAGCATAAGTAAGATGGACTCCATCTCTGCGAAAAATGTATGTACTACGAAACTAAAATATTTTCATTGTGAAAAGAGGACATGCCAAAATCTCTTAGAAAGGCACAAACAGCCTTATTAACATTGTGCCTTGCTTTTTCCATTTGTTGACGAAATGAAGAAGAACGAAGCCACATTTGTCTCTGCGCAATCCATGAAAATATCACTTGAGAATTAGGAAACATTTCCATAACCTTCCCAAGTCCTTCTTTCATAGAAAATTGCAAAATAATTCCAGTCACATGTCCTAAACTGCTCCCTCCACAATGAATTACAATTATGTCTGGATGTTGCTCTGTCTCCAAAGTAGCACAGAGAGGTAGCAAGTCCAACCACTTCATTCCACGTACTCCATGTCAGTGTACTTCCACATGTGGGAATCCAAGATCTACAGCTACTCCACAGCTTTCTGCATGCACCTTCAACCAATGTATCCACGAATCTCCCAAAATCCAAACAATCTGTTTTCTGAAACACACAGCCATAGCCATCTTTTGTTCTCTCAGCAAAAAGAATATCTGAGAAACTCCCTCCTGGCACAACACACCCACTAAACTTTCCTGACCAATCCCTTTCAGTGCTTATTCTCATTTGCATGACTTCTGATCCCAAAAATCCCCGGATGTAACTCCTGATGTCCGCGAACTACCGCCATGTCCGCGGACATATCGTAACATGAACAGCCCTTCTACCATTTCCACTTCCCTCTCTCTGCCATTCCCTCATTGGATGTAGCTAAAAAATCACATGACCATGCACCAATCTCATTCAAGACCTCTAGATCTAACTGCATCATCATAGATCAGCACTGCAAATGTACTGTAAATCTCTCTGAGTACAAGTGTCATATCATTGCAAGCACCATCTACCAGAAATACTGTAAAAGTCTCCAGGATTTCTACTTGCAGCTCCATGCATATCCATATGCATGAACACAAACTTCAGGTATGCATATTTTCTGTACAGTAGATGAACACATTTTCAAACAGACGTTTAGCTTGTGTAATCTGTAAAATGAATTTACTGTATTTTTTCAATATCCTAAAATCAACTATCACTTATAAACCTTTATACTATTTACTTTCTTTATACACACACACTCAAAATCATGTTAAACTAACATTTTTAAATGAAATATATAGACTACATATATTCAAACAAAATTGCATGCAAGCACAATCTATGTTTAAATATTTAAAAAAATACTTATACAATTTCATATTTTTTTGTTTTTATTTATTTATTTACTTAATTACTTTAATTTAGACATGGCATTGAGGCGCTATTACCTAGAACAGCTTACTTACAGAAATAGTAGAATTCACTGGTATATTATAAATTTCACAAGACATAGTAAAGATATTTTTTTTTGCTACAGTTAGTCATTCAATACTGAACTGATGCAATGTATCATATGTAAATAAATTAGTTTAATGGTTTTAAAGAAGGCACTGAGGATTTCAATTAAAAAAATCAATATCTAAATTAAAAACAGCGCTATATACAAAGTTACTAATTTGAAGCTTTTACAATTGCAGTGAAGACCAGTCTACTGAAAAGAAGCAGCCGAATTCGAAGAACAAAGAAGAACTAAGAAGTTACCTGTTAATTTAAGAACAAAAGTAAGTAGAATATCACCATAATATTTGTATTATTAATCAAACATACTATAACATTAATACAAGCTATTTTGGTGCCTAAAAATAGAGATTGTGTACCATTTTGTCCAAAAATCCCCATGTCTTAAACAGCGATTTACAGCCAGAATGGCCCACAAATTCCTATTTATGGACACACAAATTACCCAACTGAACCAATACAATGTTCATATTATAGAAAAAACAACTGTTTTAATTGTATACATTAGATTTACTATTTGTACTTTTCCACACCAGTAGCTTACTTTTTTTTTGTCATCTGAATCCCAGTTTAGTAACACATACATTCAAGAATACCTATTCCTACTAGTTGTAGTTCCCAATGCACAATCACACACCATTACATACATCTTTATCATCTTACTCAAACACTCCTGCACACAGCACACATACATTCCAGTACACCCAACCCATATCTTCTTTATTTCTTTCAACAGACCCTAAAGAATGCCTACCAAAAGTCAAGTCCGTAGAAAGCAACGCAAAAGTAGAGCAAATGAAAATACAAGTGTCCAACATAAGCATCCATCTCTAGCAGAATTTGTAAAAAAGTTTAAACAAAACAGCTAATACAGTCATTTAGTGAAACACAAGAAGTTTCAAGTACAAAAACTTTGCCTCCTCTATCAAAATGTAAAACAAACCAAAAAACAATTAACAGAAAATCAGCTATCACTACAGATAAAACTACTTCATCAAATTTTAATATAGTGCAAAGTAAGCATACCAAGAAAAGTATTTTAGCCAAAATGTACCGTCACAAAGTCCTTCAAAATCTTATAAAAACAGGAGAGAAATCAGGTTCAATGCTTAAAACCTATCGTAGGAAATTAATCTTAGAAGCGTTGATGGACAGTGCAATTCTTCTGAAAAGAAAGTTATTTATTTTACTGTTAAACAAAATGAAACCACTAACAAAACTAATAACTAAATTACAAAAAAGACTTCTCAATAAGCGAAATGTCAACAGAAAGAACTTCTTAAGTATCTGCAGAGGTGAATGGAATCACACTACGAGCACAGAACCATATTTTAATGAAGAAGCGTACAAACAAAAGCAAACAAATACAATTGCCATACATAGAAGTGGTCGAGGTTATGAAAAAGTGAATAATACCATAATGGAACAAGAAGTACTCCTTACAAAAATATGTCCTGAAAACTTAGAGTTACCCCTCCATTCAACTGAATCAGAACGTCTAGTGTACAAATGGCCATGCACGTCAATGTGTAACATTCCCAAACAATGTTTCAAATCTTTACGGCAATTCCTCAATAAATATGTAAAAAGCAAAGACGAAATCAAAATTAAATTACTGCAACATTTGGATACCTGTCCAGTGCACAAGTACACAGGACTACAAGGACATTCATTGGCCTGCATTACAGGACCTACTTGTAAAACCACTTTCCATGATATCAAAAGGGTATCAACACATCATTCAACTATAAGAAATCTAGTCTATAAACTGTACTATGCTAAAAGTCCTGCTTTAGCACTAGCAAAGTTAAATAACATCCTTCTACATGGTACAGCAAAAGACCTACTTGAAGAAATTCACTATATCCAGAAAAAAATATTTTGGAAGTGAAAGCCATTTACAGAATGAAATAGCTTTAAACCAATTAAGCAACAATTCTACACATGGCAACTTTTTGCTAAACACATACAAAAAAGAAATACTAAAATTTAAAAGTACATCAGCTGATGTACCATACCATGTATGTGTATGTTGCCGTAGAACCTTTTATAAAAGTAACACAAAAACTGTAGACCTATCATACAAAATAGAAGACAATGAAGATTCTAAATGGTTTTAAATTAGTTCTCTACCTTGTAGCAGAAAACAAATACGAAATAACTGAGCCCTTAATACTTTGCAGTTACTGCACTACAAAACTTGACAACAACCAAACTCCTTCACATGCTATCACAAATAATTTGGAATTATACCCAGTACCAAAACCCCTACAACAACTTAATTTATATGAGAGCATCATAATTCAAACAGGATACCCATTTCAAGCAATAATACGCCTTCAACCAAAAACAGCAAAATTACCTCCTTCTGAATTGGTAAAAGGCAGTCGTGGAAAAGTAGTTTATTTACCATTAGATCTAAAAGAAAATGTGCATACTCTAAGAGTGCAACGTCCAATGCAGCAATCTTTAATTATCTTAGTAAATGGAGTGCCTACAAAAGACAAAAAAATATGGCAACAGCTGGTAGATTTATATAACGTTAGACAAGCCTTCCAATATCTTAAAGAGAATAATGAATATTACAAAGAAATTAATATTGAAGAAATCTTGAAAGATGCAACTGAAATAATTCAAGAAACACAAGAAGCTGGTCAATTTGAGCTACTGGATCCTGCTACAATATCAAATACTTTAGACCATTATACAATTCATCCTTTGCACTGTAATGACACCGTAGAAGATGCACTGGAAACTTCAAACAAAAGGATCGCCAATCAGCATATGGGAAAAAAGTATAGAAGCACATGTTTTTCCTCTACTCTTTCCTACTGGCAAAGGAGGAAGGTATGATGATAGACCTATTCAAATATCAGCTTCAGAATACCGCTCATTACGGATGCATTCTGAAGATCCCATATTTAGACAAAATGTGGAATACATATTCCACCTACTCTTTGAAAGTAAACTAGCAACTTTATGTTACGGAGTTGCACACATATTAAAATCAGGATCACACTTTCAAAATATGACAGCTACAAAATTATTAGAAAAAGTGCAACAAAAGGATGAGGTTTTACAATCAAATATTACAAATCTATTAGCAAATATGCGTGGTACTAAAGAGTACTGGTTTCAACGTCATGGAGATGTACATTGTATGATCAGAAACCTTGGCCCACCCACTTGGTTTGTTACATTAAGTTGTGCAGAATATGCATGGGAAGATTTACATGATTTCCTACGCATATCAAATAAAAACAAAACAAACATAGATATACTAACACCTGGAGAACTTTGTTCTTTGGATCCTGTTAATGTTTCAAGATATTTTCACCATTGCTTCATTGCTATGCTACATTTTATTTGTAATAAAACTGTTCCTCCCCTTGGAGAAGAGCAACACTTCTTTTGGAGAAAAGAATGCCAAGCCAGAGGAGCACCACATATCCACATGCTTTTATGGATTAAAGATGCTCCTAAATTTGGTCAAGACAGTGATGCCACTGTTTTACAGTTTATTGAAAAATATGTCACTTGTGAAATTCCATCAGAAGCCAAAAATAGTGATCTTCATGCACAAATTTTATAATTTCAAAGACACAAATGTGGAAAATATTGTCATCGCAAATACAAAAACAAAGGGAAATACTACACCAAATGCTGATTTGGTTTCCCTAGACCAGTTACAAATGCAGGTCAAGTGAACAATCTCATGTCTTCAGTTAGACATAGTGTTAAAGGTAAGTCACCTAAAAATACATATTACATAAAAAGAAAAGAAGAAGAAAAATATATCAATGATTATAATGCAATCATTGCCCACTTATGGAATGCAAACATATATGTGCAGTACATTGCAGACAATTCTACTGCAGTTGCATGGTATGTCACAGCATACTTAACTAAAGCAGAAAAGACAGAGCTCCAAGACCTCTGGAATGACCTGTCTCAGAATATCTCAGAAATTATACAGCTTGGGCATAAAAATGCTCACCCATAGAGAATGTGGATCATATGAAGCAGCTGATCGTTTAACTGGTACTGCATTGTATGGTAAATCTGAAACTATAGTATGGCTAAGTCTTGGTCCAGCTAAATCTAGAAAAAGAGTTCTAAAATCATATGAAGATATAGAAACAATAGCCAAACATGATCCCAACAGCCAAGACATTTAAAAAAACAATGTATTGGACACATACTACCCAAACAGAAGTAATACTTTGGAAAACATGTGTCTATACCACATAGCCCAAAACTACACATACAAAATTAATATGAAACCTGATGAAAAAAAAGGTAAATATAGAGTTACAAACTGTGAAGGCAGCTTAGTTAAACTCACTAAACCAAATTTAATTAATCATATCAAATTGTCCTTAAAGACTCCTCAACATAAAGAAGTATATTAAATATCCCTGCTACAACTCTTCAAACCACGGAGAAAAGAAGAACAATTACTAGATAACTATGACTCGTATGAGGATGCTTTCAAAGCAAATGAAAGCACTATAACTGATGTAAACTTTACACAGTACAAAACAATGTTGCACAACGAACAGCAACACGAAGAAGAACTGCAAGCCCAACTAGATAAGGACACTCCTGACAGTAGTCAACCTTCTGTAACAGGAAGCCAAGAACCACTGGGAGAACCACTAATAATAAATGAGGCAGAATTAGCTATGATAGAAGTAGAAAACACCATGTGTCAGTATGAAGATAAGGAAGACTTAACTATACTACAATCAAAACTAAAAAATGAGCAAAGTAGCATTTTTCAAGAAGTAACAAAACAAATTGCACATGGTGTAAAACATGAAAATAAAGAATGTTCCTGCCATAATTATAAACCTATACTACTGTACGTCAGTGGTGAAGCTGCTTCTGGCAAAACATTCCTAATCAAAATCATTAGTAAGTTCCTTCAACAATTGACAAACAACAAACTGTCAGCTGTTGTAACTGCCCCCACAGGTTTAGCTGCCTACAACATAGGTGGTGTTACATTACACTGATTACTACTATTAACAGTAGAACACCAGAACAAATTAGACTATTACAAACTTTCTGCAGAAGCTGCAATGGAATTACGCAGAGTATTGAAACAAATGAAAATGCTACTAATAGATGAAGTGAGCATGGTCTCCAACTTGATTTTAGCTTTGATTCACCTCAGATTACAAGAAGTTCTCAAAACAGACTATGAAGAGTTCTTTGCAGGAAAACACATTATTGTTTTTGGAGATCTGCTTCAATTAACACCAGTAAAAGGTGAGCCTATTTTTAAAACATTAGGACACAAACTCTGCCGTAAAACTGTTGGCAGCATTGGAAATGTCAACCTTTGGCAACATTTCCAATACAGAGAATTAACAGAAAACATGCAACAATCTGCAGATCTCACTTATGCCAACATTTTAAAAAGTATCAGAGTTGGTATACTTTCTAAAGAAGCTGAAGGAATATTGAAAACCCGGCACATTAATGCACTTTATGGCGATAATGCATGTGCAACAGATGTTATGGAACAATTAGCCCACAAAAATGTCAATTGTATGGCCTTAATGCCAACTCTTGCAAGCTGTTTCAAAAATCAATGAAATCATGTTAAGTAAAGAAATGCAACCAATCATGGAGATTAGTGCCACAGACAAACTAGATGTACATGGTATGACACTACCCATGTGTGACGAAGCCACAACAAGACTAAATAGTTTAGAAAAATCAATCTCAAACACAGCAGGCTTTGAAAAGATATTAAAATTATCCTTAAATTGCAGAGTAATGCTTAAACGTAACCTTGACGTGGACCAAGGACTAGTTAATGGAGCACTGGGTACAGTTGTTGGCTTTCAAACATACCCACGCGACAACAAAATTCAGTTTGTCAATATACTCTTTGACAAACTTTCAGAAGTAAAAAGGATAGGACGCTCAACAGCTAGATTCCTTCTCTTCAAAGATATGTATGTATGCAGAGAACAATGTTCTCTAACTCTTGCATACGCAGTCACGATTCATAAATCACAAGGTCTTACCCTAGACAAAGCAATGATAAATATTGGTAACACAGTCTTTAAAGAAGGCATGAGCTATGTAGCACTATCACCTTACGTACACTTGACGGTCTATTTCTAATCAACTTTGATGCAAGTAAAATAAACGGTGATATTCCTTGCATTTTAGATTACAATAGACTTCGCTCACTTTACACCCCCCACCTAAACACATATTCTGTTCCACAAAAAGTAAAACTTTATAAAAGAAAAATAAATCAAACAGAAATGCAACAGGATGTCACTGCAAATCCTCCAAAGAGAGTAAAAGAAACTAATACTTCATCAAGTACCACAAGCAAAAAAGAATCAATTAGGGAAAGTAAATCATGTACTTCTTTAAAGAAGGAAGACAAACTCCAAAAAAAGCAGTTAGATACAGGACTACCTGGACCATTTCAATTCTCAAATATAGTTGGTGTAAGTTGCTATGCAAATGTAACAATGAATATTCTATTTCAATTACCACCAATTGTTGACAACATTTACTTACACAGTACAGACCCATTGTGTTTGCAAATGTTAGTACTTCACAGAAATGCAGCAAACAAACCTGACAACACGTATAGTGTTTTTGGAATAAGACAACAATTGGACTACTGTGCTGGAATGGTGACATTCACTATAAATTCACAGGAAGATCCGCAAGAATTTCTAATGTACTTACTACAAGTACTGGAAAACAAAAACATACCTATAAATGAAACATACATGCACTCTCTGCAACAATGTGACACAAGAAGAAATCCCCAATGAACGCTTCATATATATATCAATACCAAATTGTGAATCCATTCCATTTCAGCGACTTGTACAAAATGCAAACCATGGTAGATTATGCTCTACCTGCAATTCAGATAATCGCTCCACGTTAGTAATACAAACACATAGTAAATACATAACACTAATGCTTCTACGTTACAATGCAGATGGTACCAAAAACAACTGCAAGCTGACTGGATTCACACATGGTCAAATATCACTTGGTAAGAAAACCTTCACAACAATAGGTATAATCTACCAAGCAGGTGCCACAACCAATTCAGGGCACTACACTGCATATATAAACAAGAAATGTGGATGGTTTGAATGTAATGATAGTACCATTACTCTAAAGCAGAGATTACCAGGAAATCTTACAAACACTTATTTGATGTTCTTAAAACCAAAATTTGATAACTAGACTGTATTTAAACCCTAAGTAAACTTGTGTTAAAAAATATAAACTGTTAGAATACTCCAAAAGCTATCTAACTGCTCTAAGATTCTACAACAACTAATCAGATAAATGAATACCACTAAATTAGACCAAAACATATACAGTTAGAATACGCCAATTGGTATCTAACTGTCCCAAAATTTAACAATATCCAAATAGATAAATCAACACCACTAAAATATATTTTAAAAAAATAGACAGTTAGAATACGCCAATTGGTATCTAACTGCTCCAAAATTTTATAATATCAAAACAAATAAATAATATGTTACTGCTCCAAAAAAATACAACAAGCCAAAGTATTAAGCATTAGCCAGAAACAACAAGTGGACACTGAAAACAAACAAACAAATAAACTGTAGCATAACAGAAAAAGGTTTTTTTTTTAATCCAACATGGATTTTTTTTTCTCCCACAGACCCAATGATTTTAGCAACAAATAGAGAAACTGAGCAAATTGCACAGTACTCTGATTTGTAATCTACTAAATATGAGGGTCCAAAAAAAAAAAGTATATTGATTATACAATATAATAAGTCATTACAAAATACTAATACTAACATGCTATTTTCTTTTATCACAGAAATTAACAAGAAAAACATGGACTCCCGTTACTAGACCAAACAGTAAGTATACAATAATAAGGAGAACCATAGCAGCATACCACATCCTTAGTATCTAATACCTTTGTTCCTTATACATTTGTTTTTCATCCAAAGTTATGAGCAAATATGAATGTGATATGCTGCAGTGGTTGTTGCCAGGGCATACAGTCTTGGGTGCATGGCCAAATGCCCATGCACCCAAGACTGTATGCCCTGGCTACAACCATTGCAGCATATCACATCCATAGAGTCAAACATTTCAACTGTGGTCTATGGAAACTTTCAATGTCCGCGGACATTATGAGTGTTCTTAGAACACTTTCAACTTGCCAGCGAACAATACGGACAGCGTTTTCAGGACACCCCCTACGAACATTTCAGAACAACGCGATAGTTCTTAGAACACTTTCCGCTTGACAATGAACAATACGGACAGTGTCCTCAGAACACCCCCATTTTGTTTATTTGCGAACATTTCAGGACACTGCGAGTGTTCTTAGAACACATTCAACTTGCCAGCGAACAATACAGACTACGCCTTCAGGACACCCCCTACGAACATTCCAGGACACCGCAAGTGTTCTTACAAACGTCTTCAGAACACCCCCATTTTGTTTATTTGCGAACATTTCAGGACACTGCAAGTGTTCTTAGAACACATTCAACTTGACAACGAACAATACGGACAGTGTCCTCAGAACACCCCCATTTCGTTTATTTGCGAACATTTCAGGACACCATGAGTGCTCTAAGAACACATTCAACTTCACAGAGAACAATACGGACAGCGTCCTCAGGACGCCCCCATTTTGTTTATTTGCGAACATTTCAGGACACTGCGAGTGTTCTTAGAACACATTCAACTTGCCAGCGAACAATACGGACTACGCCTTCAGGACACCACCTACGAACATTCCAGGATACCGGGAGTGTTCTTAGAAACGTCTTCAGAACACCTCCATTTTGTTTATTTGCCAACATTTCAGAACACCGTGAGTGTTCTTAGAACACATTCAACTTGACAGAGAACAATACGGACAGCGTCCTCAGAACACCCCCTACGAACATTCCCCGGACACAGGGAGTGTTCTTAGAAGCATCTTCAGAACACCACCATCTTGTTTATTTGCGAACATTTCAGGACACCGCAAGTGTTCTTAGAACACATTCAACTTGACAATGAATAATACGGACAGTGTCCTCAGAACACCCCCATTTAGTTTATTTGCGAACATTTCAGGACACCATGAGTGTTCTAAGAACACATTCAACTTGACAGAGAACAATACGGACAGAGTCCTCAGGACACCCCCATTTATTCAACTTGACAACGAACAATACGGACAGCGTCCTCAGGACACCCCCATTGTGTTTATTTGCGAACATTTCAGGACACTGCGAGTGTTCTTAGAACAGTTTCAGTTTGCTTGCAAACAAAACGGACACATATTGAGTCCTCAGAACACCCCCCATTCAGTTTATTTAGAACATTTCAGAACACTCGTGATGTCTGCAGACAAATCGAACACAAAAAGAACGTCTAACACATAAAAAACACAACTTTCATCCTATCTCATACACTCCCACCTTCCCCAAACACTCCTACACACCAACACACTCTACTAAATACAAATTTTGAACAATGTTTCACCGCGCTGTCCGCGGATGACCGCGAATCCAAGATGGCAGGCGCTATCGAAAATCTGACGCTCTTCACACTCCACGCCGTCCAATCACCGAACACGTTGCATGTCCGCGAACATCACGCAAGCTGATTGGCCAATCAGGACACTGTCCGCGGAGCGAACAGGGAAGTCCGTCCGCGGACCGAACACAGATATCACTAATTTTTTTTTACCTACTTTTTGGTCATTTTAAAAAAAAACTACTGAACGGATTTTCACCAAATTTGCAAAAACACGCTTTCGGGACCAAGCCGCTGCTCCTGGTCCAAATTTTGTGAAAATCCGTCCAGCGGTTTGGGCTGTAGACGCGAGCAACATTTTTTTCCCATTCAGTCTATGGGAAAAAAAAGTTTTGGGACCCCCCCTATAACTTTGCCCCCCCTGGACGAATCCTCACCAAACTTTGCAAACAAATTCAGAGTGACCTAAATACTTTTTTTGCAAAATCCGTCCAGGGAGAGCGAAGTCATAAGCCGCCCAAAAAGTGTTCTTCCAATGGAAACACCAACTTAACCATAACTACATGGCCACTACCGTGGCCATGTAATAATTGTTCTCAACTATTAAGCAGAGCAATCACCACTGATGCCAATGACAGGTACTGGGTAATCGACATGCAGCTTAATTTTGAGACATTAGTCATTATCTAAGTAGCTTTACTCGGCATATCATATGCCAATCTAGTCCTCTCTCTGTCTCTCTCTCACACTCTCTTGTGAAAATGCTGATGTATCATATTTGCTGAGATGTGTGCTCTGGGTGTATCTCAGGGCATATTGTGGGAAGCTTGAACACTCACAACATTGAATTGCATCTAATAAGAACTGCTCCCCCTGTTTCATGAGTCTTTGACAGAGTAGAATTGTGTGCTTGTTATATAACAAAGAATGTTGTCTGCATCTTCGATTTTCAGTAAGGAACATGCCCCACTCCTGAATATTGTTGCGATTAAAGATCATTTTTTCATTCTTTTCCTTGCTGAAAGAAATTGGAATGGTGGCATTGCATTGATTGAAACAAAAACTAGAAGGATCAGTAAAATAGTGCCTGGTAAGTTGGTTTAGGAGTTGGATGGAGTAGAAATTACCACTGAAGGTTGTGTGTGTGCTTTCACCAAAACCTCAAATACTTGCCTGAACGAAGATGACGTGTTTTGGGGGTAGGGGCATCAGGATGAAGCAATATTTCGTATTAAAACTGTGCATGTGCTAACTGGTTTTGATTTAGTATCTGGGGATCTGAGTAAAGTGGTGATGAAGGACAAGTGGCCTTTGCTCTCTCTTTCTTGTTTGCTATAAGGTGGCAGAGCCAGGATGTACGGACTAGAGGTGAGTTTATTTTTAATAAGCATTGCCAGTGGTTCAGTCTGGGTTTGCTTGTGTTTCCGTGCAGGGGGGACCTGCTTAGCAGTTCGGGATGGGCTGCTACCATTGGTGGCAATGCCTGACTATTTTTCACATGGCTGGACCCCTTTTGCAATGGTGCAGATGGGCTAAAGAACGGTGGTGTGGAAGGTTGCTCAGAACATTGTCAGTGGTTCAGATGTATTAACAACCTGCCACCAATCACTTTTCTGGTTGAAGGTTGTCTCCCTGTATGAGAGAGGGTATGCCCAGATGTGGGTCTTGTGCTTGCTGCGCCATAGGAAACCAAGCTGCACCTCACTGAGGAGTACAACAAGGCTGAAAAATGTCTGGGGTTGCTTGTGTTTGCATGCAAAAGGGACCTGGCCTAGCAGTTCAGGCTGGGCTGCTACCATTGGTGGCAGTAGCAGACTATTTTGCATATGGCTGAACCCCTTTTGCAATAGTGCAGATGGGGTAAAGAACAGTGGTGTCGAAGTTTGCCCAGAGCATTGCCAGTAGTTCAGATTTATTCAAAACCATCCACTCAACACTGTTTTGGTTTGTCTCCCTATGTGAGAGAGGGTATGCCCAGACGTGGATCCCTTGCTCACTATGCCATAGGGAACCAAGCTGCACCTCACTAAGGAGGCCCAACAAGGCCGAAACATGTCTGAGGTTGCTTGTGTTTCTGTGCAGAGGGGACCTGGCCTAGCAGCTCAGGCTGAGCTGCTCCATTGGTGGTAATACCTGATTGATTTGCAAATGGCTAGATGGGCATTGCCAGTGGTTCAGATTTATTCAAGACCTTACACCCATTACTTGTTTGGTTGAACACTGTGAGTGTACAACATGTTTCCCCGCTAGTGTGCATATAACCACTTATCATGTGAAGATGAATGTACCTGTATTAGTCGAACATTATCCAGAGACATTTAAAAATATTTACATGTTTGCTCCAAACTTTTGTACTTTATTATACTTTATTATACTTCAATGGAGATCTCCCATTATTTTACCACTGTGGAGTGCATTACGTATATCACAAGTATAGTGCATGTTTCTGCACAGGCATGGAAGGATAAGGAATGGGGAGCACTCAGTGAGGGCTTTCCAAATGACAAACTCCATCACACCTCCACTGCTTTACTATCTCCAGAACCTCTGCAGCACCTGAACTGTCAGTCACCAGTGAGGCCATATGTGGTGGGGCATTGGAACATGCCCACTAACGCAAAGTGGCCTGGCAACAAGCCACCATATAACTGGCTCCATGGATGCCCAGTTTTCACTGGACCACTCTGGGGGATATTGTGGCAATGCTGATGTGTCCTGGGGGAAGTACATTTACAGAGTGCATCAATGAAGGATCCAGCGCTCATCGGCATGCATTAGCTCTAGACCTAGTACAGCTATCCAAGTAACAGATGGAGCAATCAAAGGAACCATAACTGATTTAAAGAGGCATTTGCGTGTACCAGCTGTGTGGACTTACATGCGCATGGTTTAATCTTTGAGACAAGCATTGCTACTGGTAGGATCCACTAGGTAGATACACCTGCAGGAGGGTGGCAACGTGGGAACTACACGCCCACCTCTGGCCAACCATTGGACCATCTGGACCATCTGTGGGACTCAAGCATCAGAGCGTCCACCCGACGCATGCAGGGGTAAAATGCTAGGGTAAGGTTCCAGGCTATCATTCGATGAAGGGGACCATTACAGTAACCTTGACACAGACTCTCCAGAAGTCACAGGAATGACAGGAAAGATGCCAGTAGGTGGTGGCCATGGTGGACTTGCAGAAGTCATCATGCACTTCATGCAGGCATTGGAGGCATGACAGAGTGTGCACACATATATTTTGCAAAGTATCTTAGTCAGAAAGTCACACAATATATTGTATACAGACTACAGGAGCTTCCAATCAGTAGGTATGCTTTTTGCTTATCCTGGTGGGACATGATATACGTGAAGTAAGTTCCTATTGCCTTGTGTCTTTCAGGAATGTTTTGTATTCCTATCCCTGAGTCACTCTTTAAAGTTTGTCAAGTTCATGTAATCAATCAGATGCCTCCTTTAACAAAATAAAACCAATACAATACACACATGTATAAAATCACAAGGACTCAAGGAATTGAGGCAACATTAAATCATTGTAAGGTGTTGCTTTAACACATTTCTGCAGGCTATAAATACAAGTAAAACAATTACAATTCAATATAAAAACACAAAGATGCTAAAAAGGTGCCAATCTAATTCAAAGGAAAGAGGCGTCTTAGCTAATTGTTGCACAGCTTAACATAATGACAACATATTAATAGAATATGTGCAAAGTTGTCACCTGATACCATTTCACGAGAACACCTCTTACACCCTTCACCACTTCATCCAGTCATTAAACCATAGCATATTTAAGAAGATCCTCAAAATGAACCTAATACAATCAGTGATTATATTTTACAAATGTTCCTCCTGTACCACATGTGATTGCAAGCCAGCATAAAAATCCACTGATGGTAAACTTCAAACATGTTGCCTTTCCTCCTCCGACACCCACAGAAGGGCTTTTCGTTTCAGTTAAGTTTGACTCAATAATATCTGAATTTGTGTACGGCTTAATTCAACTCCACATAGCCCCCTTTGAAATCTTCAACTCTCAAAACATTATAGTTGTGTGAATTACCTAGAATGTAGAACAAATCATAATGTATTATAAATCTATTTATTATTCAAAAAACATTAATCAGCTCTATGTGGTTACATTTCAACAAATGCAAACAACATTTTTACAATACACTGGGAATGGGAGAACAGTTTGGTATAATAAAAGGATTTGATTGGATCAGAGCCCTACATATTTTATATTTGTTACAGGTGTGATATTTCTAATGTTAGACATGTTTATGAGAAAGTAAAAAAGCAATATGAACATATTTGGTTTTGTCTACAGATATTCGTATGGCAAAGAGTACTTTAACTAAATCTACTAATGGCATGTATTTTTTTTATCATTCATTGGAGAATTGTTTGCCCTGTAATCTTCCTGAATTGGAACTAAACATAAATTAGGGGCTGTTAATAGTTATATAACATGTATGCATTTGAAGTTATTTAATGTATTATACAGATCGACTACAAATACATGTGATGTATGAAGCTCGAGTCATTAACAGGTTTTATTTAATCTTAAGGAATACAATGTTAATAAACACTTAGGGGCGTAACCACAAAGACATTACAAAGAATAATTCTGGTTTACTCTTGACTTAAATCTAGAGAGGGTGGTCTGAATCACAAATTATTGTTTTTTATTCTTTATTGTGCAATGGTTAAAAAGACAAAACCTTCAGCACATAAGTACATACATCAACTCATCAAATACATCAAATATTGAATAGAGAAAATAAAATACTATTTAAAATTCCTTAATTCTAAAATTGATAGAAGAAGATCAAAATACATGGAAAAATCCATGCACAACAGATTTATCACGAAATTTCAAAATAAACGCTAAAATTCTAGCACAGCATATGTTAGCAATGGGTTTTCATCATCACAATCAAACAACATGCCTCATTCCAAATGAAAAAGGGTGATGCCGTAGTTACAATAGACCTAGCACAGAATATATTATTCCAAAATTGATCAGACTGGAAAAAATTGCAGTGGTTCTTATAACGGGAACAACCTTTAATATATTATTTAGACAAGATTGGTCAGCTGGTGAGCACATGCCGAGGGGTTTCTATGGACATGTTACAAAGCCGACACAATCTCTCTTGATAGAGTATACCCATCCAGCTTCCCACATGTTCCCTGATAGGGAGGATATTGAACCTTAAATATGAAATAAACTCCTTTTGTTGCATTCTCCATGGTTTGGCCAAGAGTGAATAGGGAGTGTTGGGTGTGAATCTTTGTGTTGCATACAGGCTGTAATTATTTTATGAATGTAGTTGAGTCAGACCCATGTCAGCATACCAAACACTGATTTTATTTTATCAAATCTGCACAATATTGGGGAAATCCAACAGGTCCTTTGTTGTCATTCCAATAGACTCTAAATGTATGCTAAAAGTTCTGTAGAGGTCTGCCATAAAACCATGTGTACAGGTGGGCAAAAGATATTCAGCAACAAGGGCCAATAGGTAGCCAGGCTGTGTTACATTCATGGCTAGTACAAGTATGCAACGATGGATAGGCCATGCAGATCTTAAAGATGGAAGACCAACTTCAAACAACAGAGCCTGCAGCAGAACCCAGGAGGGAGCTCTCAATATGGATCTTAATATCTTACCCTCCATGGTCTCCAGCCGCTTAGTTTTATGTT
Organism: Ambystoma mexicanum; assembly: GCF_040938575.1. Taxonomy (NCBI): domain Eukaryota; kingdom Metazoa; phylum Chordata; class Amphibia; order Caudata; family Ambystomatidae; genus Ambystoma; species Ambystoma mexicanum. The sequence goes on along the minus strand of NC_090928.1, from coordinate 1,159,761,724 downwards.
CCATGACAAAAAAACGCATCATTTAAAATTCCTGTTATAATGGAAGTACGATAAATGGAAATCAGCCCTGCCATATTAAAACCACCATACCTCCAAATATTTTGTTTTAACCAACAATTTTGTAATGGTCTTTCATGAAAAGAAGTTCCTATAAAACTTGCTGCTTGGTCAGAAATTAACTGGTAAACCTAGGTATAAATAGTTGTCAACCACTTCTAAAGGTGGTGCATTGATTCTCCAGGTAAAGCATGGGTGATGCTTAAATCCAACACCGAATTTTAACTAATATTAATAACTAGATGGTTCAATCTGTTATAGTCAGCAAGGGCATAGATCAACCGCTGGGGACCAATTGGTGTATGATCCAATACATTAGAATCATCCACATAGCATAGCCATGGGATGAGTTTTACCACCAATTGAGGAGGAAAATGACACACAAGGCTAATGGCTTGCACTATGTCCAAAATGAATATGTTAAATAAAATGGGGGCAAGCACACAACCCTACTTTAAACCTAAATGTGTGCCAATTCATTGAGTTAAATGACCATCTTAGTTAGTACACATGTTCACTGAGGTGTTGGAATGTAAGGTTGGGGATAAATGTCCCATTCATGCAATTTACCCCAGAGGCATGGACGGTTAACTGTATCAAATGCCTTGGAGAAATCTATGAAACACATATACAAGCCCTTACCATCCATACTCAAGACTTTAGACATGACACTTGATAATTCACATATGTTATGAGAAGTGGAGTGGGCCTTACGGAATCCTGCTTGAAATGTATGCAAAGGTTGTCTTCTGTCCACACCGGTATTTATTTTTTTCAGTAATAATGAAGCAAAAACCTTAGAACTGCTGTCCAACATGTCGAGAAGACTGTAATGGGATGGAATACTTGTTATACCCTTCTTTAAAACTGATATAAGTATAGAAGTCCTGCAACTGGCTGGTATACTACCAGAGTGCAATATCTCATGAAAAAGGTTATGTAAAATGCAAGAGCAAATATCCAGATTACATCTAATAACAGCATAGACTATCCCATCAGGGCCGGGCGCTCTCGAATTCGTCAGTCCCTTGCTAACAAGCTGGAGATGCATCAGATACAAATTAAGGACCCCACCATATATGTAAGGGTGAGCTACATAGCTCAAAGACTGGCTAGTGGCATCCTAATAAAGGGCAGTAATGCATTCCACCTATGCAACTGCAGATACTGAGGTCTTGTCACATGTGTCACTTCAGAGGAATATTTCCTGATAATTGAGCAAAACCTTGATATTCTAGTTACTCCTTAGGAGATTAAATAAAAATACCCAATTGGTGTTAGGCAGCAGAGTTTTGTGCATTCCTAACCAGTTTTCATACTTGATGTTCCGAAATTCAATTTTTCTTTTAATGTATGCTCTTGCTCGTGGATATGCTCTTTTTTTATTTTGAATTACCACATCAAATAAACCTGGATGGGTAACTGAGAACTTTCCTATTTGCTGAGATATGGATAGATGTTTCCCCAATATAGTAATCAAAAGCCAGAAATTCCACTCATGACACCTTAAGCAGCAAAAGATAGTAGTGTCAATAATGGAGAGAAAAAAAAAAGGATTTTTGACATTAGAGAGCCTTTTGACATTACAGTCAGACCAGACAATACGATTATGCTGATTATAAATTGTTACATTAATTCCCATGTGGGTTAAAGTATTGGGCATAACCGTAACGATAGGCCATCTCAGTATTGCATGATCACTGAGGGTATTGTCCTGATGTCAAGGGCACTACATCTGTCCTAGAGTATTTGATCAACAAAAATGTAATTCAGACATGATGAATAAAAGTTATTAGACCATTTGGTTACAGGGCAAAGGCACAGATTGCTCTTTAGCATCCAAACAGAGCAAATTGTGGGCAAGAGTAAAAGCACCCCACTTCAGGCAGCAAGGGGATATCATCACAGGCTTTCCAGCTCAGACACAGGCCATTTGGGTGTCACTCTATTGGAGGGATAAAGCTAGTAGTTAAAATCACCAGATATGATTAATAGCGCATGTGGACATAAGTCCTCACAGTAGGTTAGCAATTTACCCAGAAGATGAAAAATATTTACAAATTCAAGTTCATAATCAGTTGTTGGTGTGTATATAGTAAAGACCAGTATTGGCTAGTTTACATTCCTAGGTACGGAAACCTCAGCAGGCAATACATATGATATGATATGATATGATAAGGCATTTGTAACGCGCCTATACACAAGTGTTTCAAGGCGCGACGAGGCAGGGAGGAGGGAACAAGGGGAAGACAGACAACGATCCTACTAGGCCAGGTGTCATTCAGATCGCGCAAGTGCAGGGGTAGGGGGAAGGGAAAAAGTGCTTGGGGAAGGGGAGGAGGGAAGTGCAGTACAAGTAAGTAGAATAACATAAATCAATAGGGCCAGCTAGTGGCAAGTGCAAGGTAAGTGCAGACAAGTGCTGGGAAGGGGGGCTGTGGGGATACAGAGACAGTCCCGCAGTGCAGGGGTTGCCAGGGTGGCAGTGCAAGTGGAGAGTGGCTGGGCCCAGGACCGAGGTCGGTGAGAGAGGCCCAGTTGCAGATTCAGTGCAGTTTCAGTGAAGAATTTAGCAGGGGAGAGGGAGAGAGAAAGCAGAAGCAAAGAGGAAGGTTTTGAGGTGCTTCCGGAACCGGAGATGGTTCTCCTCAAGTTTCAGGGAGGCAGGAAGGCTGTTCCAGAGGGAGGCCCCTGCTGCGGAGAGAGATCAACCCCAGCTCGTTGCTTCGAGAAGCGGCTGACCCTGAGGGAGTTGGAGGCGGATGAGCGAAATGCTCGGGAAGGAAGATATTTAGGAAGAGAGAGTTGAAGGTATTTAGGCCCCAGGCCCCAGAAGGCCTTGTGGACAATGCAGAGAGCATAAGAAGACTTGGAATCAGAAATAAATGGCTTAATGTCAATAGGAGATCTAGCTCCAATTGCCAATCCATCCCTAAGGGGGTCTCTAGCGGACTACATAGTTAATTCACAAATGAGTTACTATGAGTAATCTATACTTACTCCTGACTTACTACAAGTTACCTGACTTACTCCTGACTTAGCAGTCAGGAGTATGTCAAAAGTACTCTTAGCAACTACTTTGTGAGTTAGATGGTCCTTTCTAGCGTTAAGTTAAGTAATGTCTTTGGGAATGTGCACCCTTTGTAAAGAAGAGATAAATATCTCGCATCCACATCTTCTTATGAAACATTTTGAAGGCCAATCGAGCAGAACCTCTGCACACTGGTTAACTTGTAAGAATGACAGGAAATGCGGTCAAGGCAAAAGCTAGTGGGATTTATGAAGGGCACAGCCACTTGAAGGCATCATGACACTGAGAGCAGGAGATGGAAACTAACACAAAAGATGAGAGATCCACATCTTAATGGCTCTGCAGATGGACATATGACATCGTAGAATATGCTATGGAGAACTGACATTTCAAAACCTTTGGAACTAAGGCAGAAACGGAGTGGGCAATCTCGCATTTGTGGACATTTGAGTGGAGTTTGTTGCTTAGGAGATTTTCAGGCATGTTGGCACATAATGGGATGTGTATGGAATAGAGGTCACCCGCTATTGGAGGTCCATCTAGCAAATGGCATCCTCCTATCGAATATTTCAAGGTTCACAGAGAGGAGAAAAAGCTAGTGCCAGAACACAGGTGTGAAGTAAAATCGAAAAGCATTGACAGACAACCCTTGACTCCAGGAAAACAGACCATACAGAATGAAAAATAGAAATACAGCACTACTTTCTGTGTTATCCGGTCATTGCATTGACAACCAAAGCATTGACAGCCAAACCATCTAAAAAAAACATCTAGAAAAAAATCAAATACATTTTTTTTAGATGGTAATGGGTTTAGTTTAATAAAAATGTGTTTTAAAGGTTCAAAAAAAGGGGAGTTGGAAAGTACCCCTCTTCTTCCATTAAAAACAAGAAATGGAAACAAATGCATTAGTGGCTTTTATTTAGATGCTTTTTTATGTTTTTTTTTAGATGGTATGGCATTAGATGCTTTGGCTGTTGATAAAATGACTATAAACCCTTTCTGCCCTGAACAAGCCTTCCAAGCAAAACATGTGTCGGCATGAAATAAATGAATCTAAAATAAAATTATGAATGCAAACCTACAAACAATGTAACATGTTTTTCTTTTTCTAACATTGGGAAAGATGGCAAGAGTCATCAGTCACAATTCATCCCAACACAGGTGTTCACAGATTTGAAGAGGTCTTTGACTGACAATAGGCTGCAATACCCACACAATACCGTATAAAAACCTACATTATTAGAAGCCAAGACAGCAAGGCATCGAGAGGAGCACTGTATACAATGTATGCAGTTCAACCATAAAGATCAGGATTGGTTAATAACGTCAGAGTTGAGCAACATCTAGATTTGAGGAATACGTTTCCCAGCTGGAGTCTGAACACCACAATGAAGCCATAAACATCAGAGTCCCACAACAGGCAACAGGAACAGGCACAGGAAAAACCCACATGCTTCGAAAGTGACAGCACACCGGCTCAGAAAGGGGCCGAGCACATGCTCCTAAACAGACAATGTACAAGATCAAAAAGCTTTAGTTCACAAGCTCAGGAAGCACAGGGGCTCAAAGCAGAAGCACAATGATTAAAAAGAGGGCAGTTCATAGATAGTGGCAGTAATGTTCTCAGAATGCACGTGCAAGAAATGTCTTTAAACTGATGATACAAGTTTAGAGTTTGGCAAAAGCAGGGACGTAATTTCACCAAAATGCCAGGGGTAGCTGAAGTGACATCATATGACCCTTGTCCTCTGATAACATCACAGGAAGTTGTGTCATTTGACCCCATCCCCAAATGGAATCACATGAAGTGATGGCACAATACCTTTCACCCCTTGGCAAAACAGGAAGTTGGATCACATAGCAATGTTCCTCAGGACACTAAGACAAATATGGTTATGATATCACTGTAATACGATATACATTTCATTCAAGAATAGATCATCATATGTAGCGTTAATATCAGTGTGTGTAGGCCCATTTTACCAAAGTACTTTGAATGTAAGCAGACGTCCAGAGCCAAATGATGCGATACAATGGAAAGAAAAGACATGTGGCTGTTGCATGAATTGAAAGAAGGTGTGTCAACAAATTCAACCCTTAGAAACTGGGCCAGCACCAAGCAAATCTACAGTCACCCCTGTCGGGAAGTTCACACAAAAAAATAGATTGTAGAACGTTATTAAGTTCAGAATATGCCTTCCTTACAATGGGTCTACTACCAAAGAGTTTATCATGTCATCTCTGATGTACATGACACAGAGGGCATTGGCTGAGATATTCATGAGTGCCTTTAAACGGAATGCCTGCACAGGCACAGTTTTAGAGGCCCGATTCATGGAATAGTTGCACGGTTTAAAGTGACCTTGCACTGCTGCAAAGTGACTTTGCACTGCTGACACGAACCTTGATTCATTGAACTGTGCAACGTGTATTTTTGCAGTGCAAAGCCATTTTTGCAGTACAAAATGAAATTTACAACGACTTGGTCTGTTTGGTCTTTGACTTAGTTGATTATGCTCGACTCTGTGCTGAGCCTTTCATATAAGAAAAACACATTTATTAGTGAAAGGCAAAACAGACTGTAGGAGTAGGACAAACTAATACACAAACCATATTTTCTTTCTTTCTTCTCCCTCTTGTTTATCCCTCTTTCCTGATGTCCATCTCTTTCCTGTAGTCCCCCATCATCCCCAGAATGCCTCTTCCAACTGTTCATGATGTGGTTTCAATGTCGCCTCTGTTGCATGAATGCTTCTCTGTCAGAGATTACTTTGTTAAACTGATGGCAGGGGGGAGGCGTCCTTCCTTTGCATGTATGTGTACTAAGCTGCACAGATCTGGAATAGTTGGAAAGACAACACATGCATTTTTATTTTGAAGAAACCCACGTGTGATTCACACACTGTGAGCCTCTCACTAGTTCTCACTTCAATTTAAATTTGGAGGCACACATTTCAATTCCTGTAAGCTCCTAACCTGAACGTGAGGGTTCTAGGCGAGGTGTCCAGCGGTCCAATATAGGATCGGTTTACTCCAGGACCAGGTGATAGTGATGGAATTTGGGTCATGGCTGTGTTACACTGCGTTGTTCAGGCTTTCTGGCACAGCATGTGGGTCTGCTGAACCTGCTCGACTGCAGACTGTGGGGTGCTGCACGAGGCTGCCCCAGGAAACTGATAGAGATATATCAAAGTTGAGCTGGTAAAGGCTGCTGGCGTCACAGTGCTGGTACCCTGCACAGCGTGTATGACTCATACTCTGTCAAGACATTGTTGACTAACAGAACCATACAAAAATGTCGACCTGGGAATTGCGACGGCCGAAAATGCAGACTTTTTTAAAACCCCCACTTACACCACTTATATATGTGGGGGGGGGGTTAGAGTATAATATTAATATGGAGGGGGGTTTGCAGGGCGTCTCTCCCCGCAAATAATCCTGGTGTAAGGGTTAAAAAAAAGTCGGCATTTTTGGCCATCACAATAATCACATATATCCTTGACTAACACCTGAGAGAAGGTGCAGCCCTCAGCTTCAGCAAAGCTGATGCTTCAAAAAATTAAAATGTAAACATTCATTTGAAATGAATTGTTTTCCATAGGTGTCGCACAGGGCATGCCAGGGTTATCAATGGAGACTGCAGGGGTAGCAGCTGCAACTCCTAGCTGCCACCAAATGAAGTCTCTGCAAACGTATAGCAATGTTTTCACATACGTTTGGTTGGGATGTCTTCAGAGTTTCAAACGTTATTCAAGTTTCTGGGTGTCATTGTAAACCCAAGGAATGCCCTCTCCTAAGACAGTTATGTAATTTTGTAAATGGAGAGTACAAGACAACCCCATAGGTTAGGACACCAATGTCTCCTACATGTCAGTTACAGCCTGTAGTTATTAGAGCTCTCCTGCTGTCCTTCCTCTTTTGCAAAGCAGGACTAATTCAAGGGTCGCTTTTAGAATCTGGTGGCTTTCTTTTGCCAAGTGCATTATAACATGTTTGAATCATGCCACCTCTGACACTGGCACTCAGCTGCTTCAAACTGCAGGCATCTGAGATTCGTTCTAACAGTGTGCTTCTCTTCCCCATGTCGATGTATGAATCCAGGCCAAGACAGAGTTAAAAAGCCTGGAGCCCCAGAGTAATTAGGGTGTAGGGTTGTAGATGTCCAGCGAGATGGTGGTAAGGTTTGTAGGGCTGGTGGGCGAGCAAGGGTACCATTAGGCTCACCCCTTCAGCTCCCCAATCTACATGTTCATGTCTGCTCTTGCTGGGGGTGCATGCAGAAGACTGCAGATGGAGACACACACCAGACATCAGGTCATGGGGGATGGGTGAAGGACAGTGAAACAAAGAATGCCTGCATGGCTTTTTTCAACTCCCCGCTGCTTGTAGCCATGCCTCTCCTGCTCCCACACGTTGTGCTCTCCCAGTTTGATGGTTTAGATGATCTGGGGCACAGCTCTAGCCCACATCCCCTACTCTGGAGAAACAGCCTCTCCTGTTTTGACCCCACCAGTGTTTTCCTCAGGGTGACCTGAAGTGACTTCAAAAAGCACTATGCTGTGCTACTCAGAATGCCACTCTCAGCTGCCAGCAGCGCAGGACATCTTGGTGCCAGCATCTCCTCGTACACTTCCCGGCGAGGTTTGTTCGAGAATCATTCTGCCATATTCGGGGCAGGTCTCATTTTTACCACCATCTAGTAAATCAATGCCTTATTCTCGCGTGGACATTTCATGGGCTGCTGCGTGCTGCATATACCTGCCTATTCAGCCATTCGAGTGGGACCATAGTCTCCCTTTATATGAATATATATCACATTTCCTAATTGAAGCAGCTGAAGGATACTACATAGCACCTGGCAGTCTTATTTTGACAGCTCTACCCTACTAGAGTAAGCAATGTTCTGCTACTCCTCCCTCACACTTTATGCTCTCAAGCCCTCTCAGAATAACCTTCTCACTGCAACCCTGCACTGCCTCTCGTTTCTGCTCTTCCAACCTTCTGTCCCCTACCCTGCTAACCACTGGAACTTCCTACCCCGAGTTATAAAGGACCCCCCTCCTCTGACTGTCTTCAGGTCGGCCCTAAAAAAAGGACATAACCTTGCTAAAGGGGGAATTAGAAACAGACAAACACACTCATCACTATACAATATTGCCTTATAAACTGAGAGAGCGGGCATTATCACAGGATATTCGCCTCAGGTCAAAGGTTGGTGAAGGGTAATTCGCTCATGTGATAAAGTCCACTTCCAAAGTCTATAAGGGTATTATCACAGAGACATTGATCACATAGATTTAACATTAATATAGGTTTTGAAGTTGTTTTAGTGAAGTAAGAAACATATGTTTAATATTGAGTAAAACAAATACAGAACACATGTTAGTAAAATAAATTACGTTTTTTTAATTTACAATATTTAAATAACATGGTTGTCCTAAGAATTTTAACTGTGAACATTGTTAACCTTTAGCTGTTTTAGTTTCAGCTTGAACTAGGTATACGGTAAAAGTGTACAGTTTTCTTACACAAAAGTAAAAGCATTGTTTCATCTTTTAGCTTTTACTCTGGTGTGTTAAATCTGATGCTGACTCTGACAGTAAAGGCACGGTAACACATGTATTGTTGAAACAAATATTGCTGGGAAATTGCATTGCTGTTCCTTAAATGCAGGGAAGTATTGCATGTCGTTTGTCTGCTTCTGAAGTCAGATTATTTAGAACGCAGTCAAGGTCAGTAGTTATTGACTGCATTCTGAGCATTCGGATTGGTCAGGAGCTCCATGTGCTAACTGTAAATATGATATTGATGCACAATTCTATAGAACATCTTCCTGCTGGGTTCCCATTCTATGTTCCACCCTCCCTTCCCTCCAACAACCATATTGGCGTGAACCAACTTCCAATATGACTTACTGAGCACTGTTTCTGGTCAAAGCACTGTATGACTCAATACATCAATACAAAAGACATAGAACGAAAATGGCTGTACACATTGGGCCTCATTTCGAGAATGGAGGTAATCATGGTGCTATTTGCACCATGACTACCTCCCATACCGGTACCGAGTCCGCCCTGGTTCAATGGGGATTTACCAGTCCATTCCGACCTTGGAGGGACCGGTAAGTCCCCATTGAAAAAAACATTCCCCATTGCCATTTCAGCCCCCATAGGGCTTAATGGGAATGGGTCCATGCTAATAACGGTACTGCAATTTGCGGTACCGTTATTAGCTCTCTGGTTCCTTAGCAGCTCCCGCTAAGGGCGCCTGGTCGGGACCCAATAAGGGATCTGGTAGTAGGGTGCAAAGGGATTACCGGCACTGATGTTCTTAACGGTGCCCGGTATCCCTTTGCGCCCACCTCGTAATGAGGCCCATTGGCTGCTTCCAAGTTCTGACGTTTTGTTGAATGATGTTTTTTTTCCAAAGGTCCTGAGTAGCAGGCTGATGAAAACAACCTGATAAACGGGCGTTCCACATGACTGACACACTTGCTGCATGATTAGGAGGGGCTTACCACTAACATGTGAGCATCCCCCTCGTGTTCATTGCACAGCATGTGAATCCACTGAGAGATCCACAGCCTTTACATGGGGAAGGATTCATGGGAGATATGTTTCTTTTCTAATTGTGATTCTGATCATGAAGGAAAGGGTTTAGACACAAGAAGCTAGCTACAACGAGGTTTAGGAGGGAATGTGATAGAAAGCGAGAACAATAAACTCTGTTCTGGGTTGTCTCAAGCCAGAGAAAATGAGGATCTTTCTTCTCTGAGCTGAACACAATATTGACCGAATATCACATTCTAGAATAGGGAAAGAAATTTCAAACTCAATACTTAATGAACATTGTCAACAGTACACACGAGAGATGGATGAAATAAATAACTGAACTAAAGCAATTAGAAATGTATTAATTCGCAGAGAAATAAAAAGCACTACGACAAGATGAAAAAAAGCATTACGCCAGTTGAAAGAAATATACTATTGCACTACTACCATAATAAAATACACGAAACGGTTACAATTCTAATGAATATATGGACTAATACAACGTCGATGGCGTCTGAACCAAAGTCATACACAAAGTTATCATAATTGAAAGGTTCTCCATAAGTACCTAAACTGTAAAATGGAACATATAAAACATTACATAGCAAAGCAATCCTACACGTTTCTGTCCTTCTCCACAACTTAAGGACATTCATCACGGACACATTTTGAGCATATAACTTGTGAAAAGCAGTAGCAACTGAATGAGGATACTTCAATGGAGTTAGAATGGACCAATTTGCATTGATGGTTACATAGTATTTTCAAGATCAGTTTCCACAGCAGAATGAACACAATCCATTATTTCCAAATGTACTTTAAACAACAAGCCACAAAATGTTACGTATTTCTCTCTATCCACATAGTCCCATTGAAATATGGGTGCATTGAGAAATAAATGTGTCTTTCCCACTTGAAGGATATATGATAGCCAACGTGCCTCGATTCTTGATGCAAGTATTTAAAAACAATGCTACGCAGTATCCTCCTTGTATATCCTAAGGTTTTAAACTTAAAGTGAGGGTTGGGTATACACACTGGCCAGGGATCTTAACCAGTCTGTATTCACAAAGAGGCCAAATACTCTGAATGCCAAACAAATGGACACATATTGTTACAAAGGTCCAAAGCTTATAATGGAAACATCCATGGGTTTCTCTAGAACAGGTTCATGGAAATAATGACTGCCCTCTTTCAGGTGGTGGTGAATGATGCATTGCTAGTGCCCGCGACCAAAGGAAAAAAACACTACCCATATGTCCCCCAGGAGCAGCAGGTTTGATTGGAGAAAGGGATTTAAATGGCAAGCCATGCTGGTCGAGGCAGAAAAGAGCAAAATACATTTAGCAGGATACTTATTATAGCAGACTTGGAGGATGACAACAAACAAAAAAAACACGCCAAGGTTCTGTCATAACATCTGAATTGAATGCGGCCGGAAAAAATATGCAAACTATGTAATGTAATGTAATGTGTCTTGTAGAGTGCCTTTCTGACACTAATAGTGGTCTTGCTTAGCTCTGTAAATGAAAGGGGCATGGGGTTCACTAGTGGGACTGTGGTCAAGGCAGATACGAAACCTATGATGTTGATGGATGCATGTCGGAAATACCTGGATCCCGAGTGCCAACCTGCTTTCTATGGGTTTTCTGGAAGTGACTTGGGAGTATGTTATGAATAGGGAAGAGCCCAAGATTGGATAGGCTCTAAAGATTTGAGTCTGGTAAGCCGCTGAAGCGGCAGTGTGGGACCGGGCTAAAGAGGACAGCTTAGTCGTGGCTCGTTTAGTGTTGATGTGCTAATGGCCAGGCTCCTGGTGGCCTTCTGTGGGGAGGCCGGGGTTGTGTGTATTGAACCATATGGGCCCTTATTACAGAAAGTCTGCACTGCTGAAAGTGCAATTTTGCACAGTATTAGCACTCGTCTAAGAAATGTATTAATTCAATGCATGGTTGCACCAGGGCAATATTTTGACTTAATGCTAATACTGTACTGTGTAATCAAACATGCAAACATGCCCTGGTGCAAAGATGCATTGAAAGAAAACCATTGTGGGTCTAGTGATAATATTGTGTACAATTGCACTTGCTCAATTGCAAGGTTTCTGTAATAGGGGCCCATGGAAGCTATGCCTTATGGACGTGTATAATCCAGTGGAATAAATGCCTCTGGTCTAGGCTTATTCAATCTACCAAAGCTGTGCCGTCAGAGTTATGTGTAGTTTTTTTTTAAAACTATAATAGACAAGGTGCAGAAATGTTTAATCTATTGTATACATTTCACATTAAAACATTTAAACAAAACTGAATGTACTTTTTTTATTATTTTCCTCCCGACTTCTACGTTTCCTGAATGTATCTTACCCCCATATCCCTATCACTGCTGCATAGACTATTCTCATTTCATTTTCACAGCCCGATTTTGCAAGTCATGAAATCTGGCAAATTCACTACAGCGCGGAAAGGCGCGCCCCCACCCTCCTACACGTATTTGTACATTTGTCAAAGACACAATCAAAATTCACAAACCCAACTACAGAGGGAAAGGAAAATGCAGCCTAGGGGATCCGACAGCTGCCTTTTGAGACAGTGCTTTGTTAGAAACATAAAATATAATGGTGTTTTCATTATGGACAGAAATGCAAAGCAATATAGAGGCCATTTAGAAAGCATTATGTCTTCCTACCCTCTAGCTTAGAGAGACAGCTCGCCCTACTCGCTTTAATGAGTGCCATAAATAGGGCGCGTGCTGAGTCTTTCAGTCTGGGAAGCTGAGGAGGTCTGCTGCTTGCTGTACAATGCATATGTTTAATTCATTTCTTGCCACGTGTATCTCGGATACATAGAAAAGGACAATCAATGCCTCCCAGAGTGCACTATGTTAGCAGTGCCTGCGAGTGCGGACTGAAATAAGGCATATATGGAAGTTGGTTAGACGCAATGATGCATGCTTTTGCTACATACCCACCACAATGCACTGATGCATGGTTTCTCTGTGTACCCGCCACCACGCAATGATGCATGCTTTTGCTACATACCCACCACAATGCACTGATGCATGGTTTCTCTGTGTACCCGCCACCACGCACTGATGCATGCTTTGCTACATACCCGCCACCACGCACTGACGCATGGTTTCTCTGTGTACATGCCACCACGCACTGATGCATGGTTTTGCTATGTACCCGCCACCACGCACTGATGCATGGTTTTGCTATGTACCCGCCACCACGCACTTATGCATGGTTTCGCTATGTACCTGCCACCACGCACTGATGCATGGTTTTGCTATTTACCCGCCACCACGCACTGATGCATGGTTTCGCTATGTACCTGCCACCACGCACTGATGCATGGTTTTGCTATGTACCCGCCACCACGCACTGATGCATGGTTTCGCTATGTACCCGCCACCACGCACTAATGCATGGTTTAGTGATGTACCCACCACCACGCATTGATGCATGGTTTTGCTAAGTACCCACCACCATGCACTGATGCATGGTTTTGCTGTATATCCACCATAAATGACTGTGGTATTGCAGCATGCAAATGAGGAAACAAATGAAGGAGATATTGAAGTAGGTTCCATGCACTGAGGCATGGTTTTGCTATATAACCGCCACCACGCACGAATGCATGGTTTTTCTATATAGCCGCCACCATGCACTGATGCATGGTTTTGTTATGTATCCACCACAAATGGCTGTGGGACTGCTGTGTGCAAAAGAGGAGACAAATAAGGGAGACATTGAAGTAGGTTCCACAAACGGATGCATTGTTTTGCTATATACCGAGAAGAAAGTAGTGTTCAAATATTTGAGGACACTCCCTTCCCATGCACACCAACTATATGGAGGAACAAGTCAATTGCTTAATAGTAATCATGCAACACATTTCAAACAATGGATTACACTTTCAGTGGTTTAGAATGTGCTGACAAGTGTGTCATTTATTCATACACAGATAGATAATAAACAGTCATGTGCCAAGCATTTTAAAAACAAATACGGACTAAAATCGACCATAGATTGATCTGGCCTCCTAGTTCTGCACCATACTTTAAGGGCAGACCCGCTTGCAACGTATAAACTTGTAGGGGAGGTCCCACTGCCCTATTTACGATTTATTTTGCAAATTTAAGGACTTCCTGACATCATTCGAGCATGCAAATGCTGCGCACACATCTGTATTATTCCAACGGTGACAACTTACAATCCATTGTGCATTCTGCTATCAACACAACTTATTGAAATTGCTAATGTGCTGGGGTGATCTACTACAAAGAGACCCACAGAATTTTGAAAGTCACTGAGCCAAAAGTACTGTGTCTCGCACAATTCCACAGGCCATATTGGGGGGGCAGTGCGGGAGAAGCAATCACAATGACTCTGACAATGGACCCAGAGCCGCCTCCTCCAACACGGTTCAGCAACCCAAACAATATGTTTCTATTTCCAATTTAACACAAGGCCTGTGGGGTAAGGCCATATCCCGCCCCCTCTTGGGAGCCTAATTTTAACACCTGGGTGAACTTAAACTTCCTCAATTGGACCTCTGGGGAAGTTGGTAAGGGTCACAAAACTAGAGCAACCTAAAGTTTAGGTGGCTGAAATATTTCATGAACTGTCTCTCTCACCCATATCAATCGCTCTACCTGATGACGTAAATTGCTTCTGCAAGTGTGTGCTTCCTTTCTACTTACCTGCCTGTGATGTGTTCACGGCTCATCAATGTTAGAGGTTGTCATAGAGTTGAGCACCAGAAGAATCACATGAACGCTTTGATGTGTCTCTCAAAGATGGGAGCTTTTATGTTACTAGAATAAAACTTAGAAGATATGTAAATAGAGCACATATCTGTCCGAACCAGAAAGCCTTGCATATTTGTGTACCTCGAGCGTGGTACAAAGAGAGAACAATGGCTTCATATGGCATACACATCTCGATTAATGAAGTACTAGGACAAGCACAAGACTTTCTAAAGAAAGTGTTAAGGTGGCACAACTACATAAAAGGCCCACTTCAGACAGATAAAATAGACATGACTCTGAGAAGGATCATATAAAAAAATAGCAAATGAATAACGAAAGATAATTGTCATAATGTCCCTAGGATAAGGAAATTCGGACACATTCTTAAAAATAATAACATAATCACAATTGTTTGTCATACCACTATACCACTAGGACTCATCGGAATTCACTGCAACTCAAGGGTTCACAATCAGCTCACAATAGAAAGTAAAAAGTGGGAAAGTACTGGTAGCCTTAAGAGTATCCTCCAATCCCACACCCAACCAAAAAGCATTAGAAGACATGGTACACCTGGCCAAGTGGACCTCAATCATCTCAGTGTCCTCCACAGCCTGGAACATCACTGGCTAAAGTAGGGCAATCTACCAGGGGAAAGGCTTTCTGTATACATATGATATATGGTCTGATATGGCATGTAAAATGTGCCTATACACAAGTGGTTCAAGGTGCGGCAAGTGAGTGGAACAAAAGGGAGGACGGACAACGATCGTACTAGGCCAGGTGTCATTCAGATCATGCAAGTGCGTTGGAAGGGGGCAGGGACAGTGCAGTACATGGCAAAGAAAATAGGAATAAGTAAGTAGCAGCCAGCATGTGGTAAGTGCATGGATAAGTGCAGACAACAGGTGTCAAGGGCTGGGAAGGGGACTGTAGGGACACAGAAACAGTCCGCAAGTGCGGGGGGTGCCAGGTGGGCAGTGCAGGTGGTGCTAAGATCAGAGGGTGTCACAGTGGCAAGTACAGTTCTAGTTCCAGTTAGGGTGTCAGCCGAGGAGAGGAGGAGAGAAAGCAGAAGCAAAGCGAAAGGCTCTGAGGTACTTCCGGAGCCGGAGATGGTTCTCTTCAAGTTTAAGGGAGGCAGGGAGGCTGTTCCAGAGGGAGGCACCAGCCGAGGCAAGAGATCTGCCACCAACTCGCTGCTTGGAGAAGCGACTGACCCTGAGGGAGTTGGAGGCGGATGAGCGAAGAGCTCGAGAAGGAAGTTATTTAGGAAGAGAGAGCTGCAGGTATTGAGGTCCCAAGCCCCAGAAGGCCTTGTGGACGATGCTTAGGGTTTTCAACTTAATCCTCGCAGCCACTGGGAGCCAGTGCAGAGATTTCCTGCTACCTCTGAGTCTCATCTAGGAAAAGATCCCTAGAAGATATTCTAAAGCCAGCCAGGTATTCAGGCCATTCACTTCTCTCCAGACACTCACAACAAGTTATGTGTATTGGGACAAGTACCGAGCCATTCAACACTCCAAGCTGCATTCATACCTGTTTCGGGCAGGGTTGTCTCAGTCATTGTGTCAACCACCAGATACTAGACACCCACAACACAGAATGCATATTCGTCACACACTCTATTCACCCAGGTCCCACCCAAAGGAGGTACACACAACATACATCACCGGGAAGGCTCCAGCTAGTCTGGCCGGGCCTTCGCAACAACACCATATATGGCATTTCCACCCAACAACCAGTCAGGGGGAAGGGACAGAGTCAGGGCTTCCCTGGACTTTGGGAAAACAAGGTAATGGGTAATAGAAAGCAAGAGGCGACAGGGGCCATCTTGTTTTTCATCAGGAATCAACTGATCCCAATGGCAGGGCCGGGGTATCCCAAAACGGAGGATACAACGCGCACTTGTCAAATTCAGCATGGAGCTGCCACCAGCCCATACCCTGCTCGGCGGGCCACCCACAGGTGCCCAAAAACATACACTAGGGGCACAGGGTTGTACCCCCACCCGTGGGTGCCATAAGGGTATCCCACGGATCCGTTCACCAAACCAAAATAAAGAGAGCTGCACCACCAGGAGTCCCACATGAACTCCTGTGCGGAAAACATGACAGAACACACGATAAAAAGCAGTAAAGGACAAGGATACGGAGGCCCTGTCCCTCTGATGCTTTTCCAGCATCACAAGAGCTCTGTGGTGGGGAGGTGTAGGAACAAATGGCTTGAATTGAAGCCAACAATAGGCCAATAATCCTGGCCATCTGATGGAGGGAGAGAAATGAAATGGGCTCACATCTTATGTTGCAATCTTCCGCCCTGGGAAGATGGAGGGAAGAAGAAGCACAGCCAATTCTAAAACCAAGAAAGCAGCATTTGTGGGTTTGTTGTACCCATGATTTCACCCTATTCATAATATAACCGCACCCCATCTGAAAATTGACCATAGTCCGAAGATGTTGCTGGAGCATGTGAGTGTAGTAAGTCATGATGACACATGGGGGTTCATTACGAGTTTGGAGGCAGCCATGGTGCTAACAGCACCATGGCTGCCTCCAAACCCGTGTCCGGGTCTGTGGTGTCGGAATGGGGACTTACCGGGACATTCCCACCCTTGCGGACCCGCTAAGGCCCCATTCCGAAAACCATTCCCTATTCCCATTCGAGACCCCATAGAGCTCAATGGGAATGGGGAAGGAACTTATAACGGGCCCACAAATAGCGGGCCCGTTATTAGCTCCCTGGTCCCTTAACGGGTCCCGCTAAGAACGGCTGGTAAAACCACCCAGCCCTAGTGGGACCCGCTAAGGGACCTTGGAATGCGGCGGTAGGGGGTTAACGGCACCAGCATCCTTACTGGTGCTGTTAACCCCCTACTGCCGTACTCGTATTGACCCCCATTGTCTTAAAAGATCAACAACCTGCTACCTCTGAGTCTCATAAACCTGACGACCATCCATAATAACTTGGAAACGCACCAAGAGGCTGACAATAATCGGAAGGGCAGAAAAGGAAACAGACATACGTGACTGTGCCACTGAAAACTGAGAAAATGCACATGTTTTGGAGGGATGGGAATGATCAAATAGGCATTCTTCAAGTCCAGACAAGCTAGCCATTTGCCTGATCTCAGCAGATCTAGCAACAACACAACTGTTTCCATCGTGAAATGTCAATAAAGATATATTGATTGAGCGAATGGAGATAAACACCTGTTGGAATGACTGATCCTTCTTCTGGTCAAGAAAGATATGGCTGATGAAAAGGCCAGAATCAAGAGTCACCGACTATGTTGCTCTTTCTTGAACAATTGCACATCCTCATGATGTACCCTCAATTCTTGGACTCGTATCCTCTTGAGCGGGACTGAGTGCAACCTCTAATGAGGCATACAAACTCTATGTAATACTTTTTAACTGGATCCAACACCCAGGGATCCCTGGAGACATGTAACCAATTCCTGAAGAAATACTTAATCTCCCCCTAATGGAACAAGAGAAGACAGAACTGTGTTCATATGTATGCACATACAAGGTGCTTCTAACCTGTTATCTGGAACCTTGACCTCTTTGAGGTAAAACGTGCAGCTAGACCTTAGATGCTGGTGGATGGAGTGTTGTGCCAAACCTTTTGTAACATCAACAGCAAAGGATCCCCTTAAGCTCAATGCCATGGAATCCATAAACTCCTTAATGGCAGGTCCAACATTAGCACTTAAAGTGTGCTGTCATGGCTGAGACACTAATTTGTCGATAAGGGTTGCCTGGCTGGACTGCAAAACCTTGCGTCGTTTTTTCAGGACGCTGACATTGTGGATTCAAATGCTTCTTGTTCTTACCCTGCAGACATCTTACAGCCAAAAAATAGGAGGAAATAACAAATGCACCATGTGTACCAGCACCTCAAGGCTAGAGTATATCAAATGCTAGTCTCATTTCTATGCCTGTGCAAGGGCCGCTGAACTGTCAGATCCTTTCCTCTAAACCAGACATGCAAACAACAGAGGAGAAAAACAGACCTCCAAAGTTACACTTGGCATGCACGTTAACAAGAAACACAGAGGCAAGGCTCTGCATCCTTGCACCTGTGCCTCTATGACCCACTGCACTACTAGAATGTAGCGGGCAAAACAATCAACCAAAAAAACGCATGATGCCAAAGGAAATGGCCTATCTGATCCAAGCAGAGGGCCGTTGATTAGGTAAGAGACTTATTTTAGCATGGAGCCGAGTAGCAAGAAAAGAGGAAAGGAGGGTGTCTGCAGAAGGAGTCGTTAGATTTTTTTTTTTATATAGCACTTCATTCAATATTCATCCTGATTCTAAGCACATTAAAAACTGTTTTTATTATTAGCCCATTTAATTGTACCTCTCGACCTCAGAAGGATGAATGGCTGAGTCAACTATGTGAGAAGTGAGCACTTACCTCATGATATGTCCTACTAAGTGGGTTCCCTATAAAATTCAAAGAATGGTGCAGGTGAGTAGGAGATATAATGACATTTAGCATTTAGTCAAGGGGATGACGATCAACTTGGGAATGCAAAAAAAAAAAAAAAATATTTCACCAGCCGCATAAGTCTGGGGTTGGTACTGCCAAAAATGTACTTAGGTTAACTGACCATAATGGATAGAGAACAATTTGGGCTTCTTGCAAGGTTGAAGAAAATTAGTTGAGCAGTAAAAACTCCGGGTCCCCCAAGTGCTGAAGCATGGGGACAGGATATTTCAGTAAGAATCTTGAAATTAATTAATTAATTCAAGTTGCAACTTGAATTAATGGTGCAGATAATTTTCAATGCTGGGGACTGCTTGGACCATTTGTGTGCCATTTGCAAAGCTTTTAGTCTTTTCTTTTCCACTGCATGTTCAATGTGCAGCCCTTTCAATCAAAGGCTGCACATTTCTGTAATTGTTCACAAATGTATGCAGTGGTTCAATGTTTCCACACGTGTTAGGCGGGGGATTACTCTGCAGATTGATCTGGACATCACCTGGCGGTTTCTTTCAGTAGTTAGTCACCCCCTTTAATGCTTCGGTTCTCATGCATCCCTTCTTCTGACGTGTATATACATTTCTTGTTTGGGGCATAGTCTGTTTTGCAGCACAATACCTGCCCACCTGCTGGAGGGTGCAGGTTCTCATGGTTGTTTGAAGTAAGAACAAGTGTAAGCAGGTGGTAAGGAAAAGGACGGATATTCACAAGGATTGCTCTGCAGTCAGAGGCTTGCATGACCTTGAGTAAAGGCGCAACAACTCTGGCAGGGCAATTGGGTTCTGTCTCAAAATAGTCCCTCCTAGCAAATGTATTGGGGGAGGGCCGGAGATACACCCGTTGAACCCCACAGATAGTTACTTCTCTGTAGCTCGACTACTAGACACTCAACAGTTTTAAAAACATTTTTTACCAAAATCCTAATGTTTGCAGTCTAAATGAAAAAAAAAAACACTAACAAGTCAACCTACCCCGGAAATATTACTAAAGGCGGTATGCACATGTCTGGTATAAGAAGCACATGTAGTTCTTTGCATTACATCTTGGAATTCTGAAGCATCACTAGGCTGCACATAGACACGATCATGTTTAAGGAGCAAAACCTACCAATGTGCTTTTAAAACAAAGACCCACCTTCTTTAAAAAACTCTGGGACTAGTTTGTCAAAATTACCATTATAACGAGGATGATATTTTTAATGTCTTATCTAAGTCATACGTAAGTAATGGATGCTTTTTGAGCATGTACCAAGAAGATTTGATGAGCTGGCTGCAGTGCCACTGTCTCTATTCAAGAGGGAAGGACGGATTTGACAGCTGTGCCTTGCAAGGTTGACAGATATAACCACAGAATGTCTCCTAGAGTTCTGTGTTGTCTCTAGGTGCAAAAGGGAGACAAAGGGTGAGCTTGCAGTTAGCAGCAACCATGTTGTTGCCATGCCAAGTTCTATGGTGGACTTCTCCATTTGACAACTTTCTCTAAGAAGAACCTAAGAGCCATTGATCTTATTCAAGTCTGTCAAGCCAACTTTTAATACTACTCAGCAAATAGCTCTGGCCTGGACCAAATTTGCGCGATTGAACTTCATGTTTCCCTTCATAGAGTATTTCACTAATGTTAACATTCAAGCCCCTGAGAATTGACCTACATGTGGCAGCACATCTCATCAAGGGAGCCCTCCTAGCCACACACCTCGCCATCCACATCCACCAATACACTGATGACACACAGCTTTACCTCAGGATCGACTCCATCAAAACATCCATTGGCTTAAAACCTGCCTCTCGCTGATCCAGTCTTGGATGTTGAGTGCATACTTGAAGCTCAACCCCTCCAAGGCCGTATTCCTACTCCTCACCAACATCACCGAAAACCCAGACATACAGACCTGGCTATCAACCATGAACTCTGAGGGCTTCACAACAAGCTCATCTCCTGTGTCAAGCCCCTTGGGTTCCACTTCGACAAACATCTCTTTCAAGACACCCATAGCTAAGAAACTCAAACAGCTTGGTATCAGCTCTCCCTCCTGCAGAAATTCAAGTCCTTCCTCCCTCCGGACAGCTTTAGATAAACAGTTCAAGCACTAGTCCAATACCACCTGGATGGGGCCAATGTCCTCCTCGAGGCCTCCGGTTGTTCTCCATTGTGCCCTTGAGAAGTGTCCTAAATGCTGACGCATGCCTCATCAAGAGTCTACACAGATACAACCACATCACCCCGCCCCTCATCGACCTTCACTGGCTCCCACTGCACACACAAATCACGTTTAATTCTTGCTGCATCATCTATAAGGCAATCACCCTCAAGTCGGCCAGCTACCTTGCAGAGAAACTCAGCATCTCCAGTGGACAGCGCACCACCAGAAGCCAGGACAAGTGCAGATTTGAAATCCAATGCTACAAAAAGAAAAGGACCACAAAACAAGCCTTCTCTGGCTATGCCCCAAGACTATGGAACCTCCTCCCCATCATCATCAGACTTTACTCCACGCTCCTACAATTCAGAAAAGAACTCAGGACCCACCTCTTGAAGGAGTCTCTCCTCCTCAACACCTAGGCCATCACATTGCCCCCCCGTCCCATGCCACCCGGCTCGCTAGATGTCGTGCGCTCCTCTGCTCCCCGCCACCCTGTACAGATGCACCCCTCCTCTGTGCCCTACCCCCCACTGTAATCTGCTCTGATTTTACCTCTGAAAAGTGCTCCATTATACATCTGCACTGGTATTTGAGCTGTCTACCGCTGTAAACTGCTCTGTTATGCATCTGCAATGTTGTTTACCTCTGTAGAGCTGTACACTGCCCCGTTGTGCACTCTGTTGTGCATCTGTATTGTTGTATACCTCTGTAAATGGATCCTTTGTTTCTCGATGCTAGGTCTGTTCTCAATAAGTACCATAATATTGATGGTTCCATGTTCTTTCATCGCCTGCAATTACAACGCCAGGCATTAGAACGTGTACTTTGTACCGAAAACGTTCATCACATTTTTTATTTTATTTTACATTTTTATGGGTGGTTACCCCCTGAAGCCCCCTTCCCCCACCCATCTTTACCTATTCCCTAACCCCCCAACCCCTTATCTGCTCTGTCCCACCAGCCCCCTAAACAATTCGATTAACGTTTTCTTTATAATATGCACTTTGAAATGCCTGGCATTGCAATTGCAGTTGATGAAAGGATGTTGTACCAATAATAACACTGACATGCACTGCCTCTTTTACAGCAACTGCATGCAGTGCTGCACCACACATTTGCAATACGCTCAATGGAGCTAGAAAAAGAGTTTGACGTGAGCCAATCACATTTCAAACCTGACCCAATGTGCAGTCTGAAACTTTTAAGAATGCAAGTTTATTCTCTCTAAATGTTAATTCGGCAGCATTGGCAGCTGTGTATGTTTGTGGTCGCCGCCCTCCTGGTCATTACAGAGATGGTGCATTGGCTAGCGATCCCCAGAACCTGGGAGGAGAATGGCGAAGCATGACCCGGAGAGTTGCCGCATTGATCAATGAGATGAGAGCTCACTGCTGAGATTAGGGTGGCCACCTGTCCCGGAATTTGCGGGATTGTCCCGCAATAAGGGACTCTGTCCCGCAGTTTGCAGAGTGGCTGCGCGGGACGCAGGTTGTCCCGACTTGTGTCTGGACCACCTGCCTCCAGCACAGCCACACCACAAACTGAAGTGGCATTCTACACAGCACGGCTCTGCCGCCTGCTGCTTTCTTTCTCCGGGTGGCTCTGCAGCCCTGGCTCCTTTTGAGCCTGCAGGTCGAGCTGTAACGCTGGACTTCTGGCTTAATTCAAATGCTAATGCTTTGTTCCTGGGGTCCTGCTGGTCATGTTTCAAGTTAAAAAACGTGACCATCATCCCCCAAGGCAAACCATTTGCATTTCAATTAAGCCAGGAATTAAGAGCCATTCAAAAAAATTAAAGTAAAAAAGCGGCGGGCCAAACGTGAATGACGTTGTGACGTCATCACTGCCTTGCGGGCAAGTGTCCCGCGAAAGACTATCAAAGAGTTGGCCACCCTAGCTGAGATCTGCGTGCTTGACCTACAGGCCACAGGTCGAGTCCTGTCAAAAACCACGCGCCCTTTCATTCTTCAGAGGTTGAGAGGGTGCATTCTGTTAAATTCCGTAACAAAGCATCTGCTATTGTTATGTTATGTTATGTTATTTTGCATTTATATAGCGCCTTATATACCATTGGTATGGTCTGAAGGCGCTGGTAGGTTGAACGCCCTTGGGAACCAAAGTTCGGGTCAGTAGAGAGAGTAGGGGAAGTCAAAAGGTGCATGTGTGCACCATGTATGTGTGCAGCTGGTGCGGAATTCAAGTGGTAGCTGCTTCTTAGCGGTAGGTGTGGTGGTTGAGATATCAGGAGTATGTGTTCCCTCTGGATGGCTTTATCCAGAACGAGTGTGGCTGCGTTAGGCCTGAGGAGGACGCCTGGCTGGGGGTGTGATACCAGCGATGTTTACTTAGAGTGATGTGGAGTGAGCGGGATATGTAGATATGAGAACAGTTATTCCGAATGGTGTCATAGTATCTCTATGTTCTAGTTGAGTGGTGGTGTAAGGGAGAGAGTAAGCGTGGGGTGTGGTAAGATGTATGTTTTTCAGACGTTTCCTGCATTCCAAAGCATATTATGTATGTCACTCAGTTGCGTGCGGGTTGGTCTTTTATATGCATTTTTGTTCAAGAATGTATTACACATTCATGTCTGCCCGACAGTGCATAGTCATGTACTCTGGTTCATTTTGCGTGCTCAACTCTGTCCTTCATTCTCCAGTGCGGTTCACGCATGCTCTCATGTGTTCCATACATATGCACTCCTGTGCTTCTTGCGCATGCGCTTCGGTCTACCCGCGGTTGTACTCATGTCTGCCTACGCTTTAGTTAGAGGTTTGACGTGTACCATTTTGAATGCTTCGGGAAAAATACCGGAGGAAAGGGAGGCATTTATGATAGATATTGTGTGTTCTCCTGTGCATGTGGAGGCAAAAATGTCTTTAAGGATTGTGGCTGGGCAGGGGTCTAGCGGGGATCCAGATTGGTATTGACAGAGAAACTGGGGCAACAGTAGCATAACAAAATAGTAGTTATTATCTTACACTTTAGTCACGGATCTATCTATGTAGCTGTTTCGAGGTTTCATTTCCCGGCATGCACTTTACCCGACTGCATTCTCTCGATTCCCATCCTTTTATTTCGGGCTTGCCCGAGCAAGGGTCATGGGTTTGCAAGCGCCCTGTTTTGATTTCCCTTGGCTCCCCCCTTCTCGCCTCACTTATCTCCACATTTCCCTGGGGCCCCTCCTTCGTTTGGTTTCGTGTTCCTTTTTGTTAGCGAGTTGCATTCTCGTGGAAAATGTAGTTGGTTAAAATGCCATCGTTAAAGCCGCAGCAGTCCCTCAACACTCAGAGGATCGAAAACATGAACTTGGATATGAGAAGGGGAGCTGGTCTCCCGCCAGGCTTGGAAGACGTTCAGTTGTCGGCAGCTGTGCACCGTATTTCAGGCATGAAGGCAAGAGACAGGCCATCATTGCAGATTAAAGGGCATCGGAGCAGACTACAACATCAAATGATATTTGATGTGTTCCTGGCTTGGCAAGCGACAAGGCACCTGCAATACCAGACGCCTCCATGAGCAGGCCGAGCAGCATCCTCCACTTTCCACGTGTTGTCATAAAATGGAGATCAAGATGCCCAATCTAGGACGTAGGAGGCTTATCTGAGAGGATAGCTCAAGGGCCATGGGTTTATCTTGGAAGCAAGACACCACAGAGCAACACAGGTTTGAATCCTGGTCCCACACTTAGAGCCCGGTCTCTGGTATTAAGCGTATTGTGAAAAGAATAATTAAATAATGAATTATCCAAACTTGACCTTCTGTTTGCCTGCTGTAGCTTGTTGTCCAAGGTGGTGGAAACAAAACTACAATTCCCAGAATGCAAAGGAAATAGTCAGGGCTGGACAGGCCACCAACACATGACGTTGGACTACAGGAAAGCTCTGAGATTGAAGTGTGCATGTTTAGTGGTAATATCCCAGCTGTGGTAGCATGATGAGTCATCTTGCATTGCCCATATCTGTACACTCTGTGTCATGGCAACACACCTGCAATCAGTGGACACAACTGGAAACAAGCCACTGTCATCAGGGTCACCTGTATGCAATTCAAGCATTTTAGCACACTGTGCTTTGCATGCAGGGAATCACAGTTTTGCTGCAGGTCCAACAGGAAGGAACACACACACATTTTGTAAATGGATCATCTTGAAACTGTTCCCAATCACGTTGGCTAAGATCAGAACTATTCTTTTGATTAAATGAAACTAACCTATGTTTGAGGATGGGTTTTGTAGCTGCTCATTGAATTTGGGTGTGAATATTGCCAAGGTGAGCTGTTGTCATCGCAGGCAGTAATGTCCCCACATCCAGATTAAGTCAATTTCCACCATTGGTGGGTCTCATGTGGCATGTCATTAATATGGTGGAAAAACACTCGGAAAAGATGAGGGGGTGATCTCATGCGTAAGGCGCTCTGCACATTAGATTGCCTATTGGTCGCTTCGTGGATCCCTTGAATCAGATGCAGTGACATCCACAACCCTTGCAGCAGTCCTCTAATGCTATTCTACTTCTAGTAATGGACACTTAAGGGAATACGCCATCTCCATCCCCGCTCCCAATAAATCCACTCCCTGCCCCCAACCAGCAATGCTTATTGGGTGCAAAGACGAGAAATGGTTGTCTGGGACAACTTCCTCCATAGACTATCCTGATCCCAAAATTCCAGCAACCTCCACCAGCCACACCTGTGCTGACTCATAGGTGCCCTGAAAGATCCTAAACATCAGAGGAGGTGGGTAGAAAAAGGGGTTTACGGTAACTGGCATGGTGATACTTGCCCCATTTACCCACTACGGGCATGCTGAGGATCCTGGGCAGGAAAGATAATGTTGATGTCTCTGCAGGTGCCTCAGCAGTGGCCACAACTACCACACCACCCACAATTAAACACCAGCATCCTGAATGGAAGTTCCTGCCTGCCCCGATGGACACAGCTTAAAAATGCAATTTGATTCTGACCTTTTCATGCCAGCTCTTGAGTTTCAGACAGTATAGTTTGAATGAGTTATTAGCATGTCACCTCCAGCTGCCCTAGGACTTTTTCCCAGATCTGCAGCCTTTGCCATGAGGTAGTGGAGGGGGCAACAACAAGAGAGATGAATGGAGTCAAGGTGGCACACCTGAAGCGCTTCCGTGTGTCAGAAGAGAAGGCCCACCTGATCAAACTCAGTAAATCATTGCTTTTGTCTGATTTTTCATTCTCTAGTTTAATCTTCCCTATACAAAACAAGAAATCCCACAAAATAATTTATAAAATGAAATAAAATCAAAGTGTCCAATCCTTTACACTGTGTCAGGGGAGGACAAGGAATAGGGCAAAGAAAGCAGTCAAAACAACCAAAACCAGTAATGTGCAAAAGAACTGCAAGAGCTTTGAGTCATGTTTTTGCCAGGAACACTACAAAAGCCTTTACATCTATACTGAGGCGCCTGCTGCCTTACAGGAGACTGCTTTGTCCTCGCTGTAGGCACAAGGCACGCCAGAACTACACTGCCCAGCATGCTTTGGGCCTACAACAGCCAATCAGGAGCCAGGCCGGGTGGGGCATGCCATCGCGCATGCGCGAGCCCCGAGGCACGGGGCTTGTGCTCGAGATTCCAAGCGGGAATGACACACGCAGAGCAACTCCAGCGAAAACACTCGCCAGGGGCCCAGCCTCACCTGTACAACAGCTCGGTCCCTCGCTTACTTCAGATAAGTGCCGCAGCATTGCAGAGGGATACTGGGGAAGCGCAGGGGGCCAATCTTGCCCATCCATAGCCCCTGCGCCTGCATGTAAAGCTAAGTGACTGCATCTTCGGCGCAGCACCTGTTGTTTATTTACTTGCCCATAGTTCAGCGCTACAGCTGATCACACTTTAAAAACATCTGCTGACATGTGTGCTTTTGTCTTGTGGAACCTAAAGCCCTACGGGCACATCACAAGGCAGCAAACACACGGTTCATGCCACGCGTGGTTAAGCCCGTGTAGGCATTGTTTGGCAGTACAATAGGCGGTTTCTTTCGCATGGGCTTTATGACAACGGTCTGGGCGGCGAACCATTAAACTGGGTGAAAAGAGCCACGTGCAGCAACGCACCTCAATAGAATCCAAAAACGAGTTTGTGTGTATGAGTGTGGCAGGAAGGTTGAATGATCACGACGAACTCCATGAGCACACAGTAATGTTGTTTTCTCTTTTATAGTTTGGACCTTGCTCATAACTGAAAAAGATGTGGCACACGACTGACAGCCCTCAACTGGAGAGGACAAGGGACCACACCCCAGGACTGGGACTTCAAAGAGAGCTAAGTGTGCATGCATGTTATGAGTCATGCCAGTGGTGTGTTAACTGGCACTAAACGTACCAAAACAGTTCTTGTTTGTTATAGTATTATGAATCAATTGTGTTCCATTGTAATACTGTGAACTGTCTACTCCTACATAAGGAGTGCCAAAACCACCACGACTACGTGTGGTAAAAGAGTGGGCAAGAATCAAAAACCCTCTCCTAAATTCCCCTGTCCTATCCACAACCTCTGCCTATCCCCTTACATGGTTACCCTCTCTCCCCTATACCCACCCTACCAACGAGACCCTAACCTTCCTTCCCTGCTCTGGTCACGGATCTCTGTGTAAGCTCTGACTTGCAGGCACAAAACCACTGTGGGGGTGGTTGGTTAAATCCACTCCTGCGCCTGTGACCTGTGTGACCTTGACACACTGGAACCTAGGCAAACTATTAAAACCTAGGTAAAACAAAACAGTTGTATGTTGTAGGTGTTGCAAGATGGGAGCAGATATATCACACACACTTTGGTCATCCCTACACCAATGAAAATATTGGCCGGAAATACTGTCGATAGTTAACAACTCTCTAGGCAACTGCATAGTTCCATCGCAGCAGATGATCTTAATATATGACATCTCGTCACTGTGCATAAACGTAGATGTCTGAGCTCCATCCTGATAGTAACGAAGCAATGCATCCCAAGGAAAAGAAAACAATCGATTGCCCATACCCTGTAGGAATGGTCACAAGAAGTAGCCAAAATTGCATCCTATGAATGACTCATTTACCGCCTCAATGGTGCAGAATCGATCTTTTCAAAACACTGGGGCAACTTCCTTGACCACAACAAATAGCGGAGAGAGCAAAGACCCCCAGACATACCGGATCTTGAAAATGAATATGTATGTAATTTAAACCGTAACTCGCTGAATAATTTAAAGATGTCTGTAACTACGCTGTGATACCTCAGGGTTTGGGCGTACAACAAATGTAATAAATAAATAAATAGATATTGCAGACAAGTCCACCCTACCAGACCGCACACTACAACCGACGGACAATGATATACCTAATACATGCTTCAAAACCCTTCCAGCCGAGATGCTACCTTCCCTATCACAAGCTTAGACTGCCCATGACAACATAAACGGCAATCAGGAAACTCACCTCGCTACTGATTCTGTAAGGTTCCTATTTGTTTGTTAATGTTATTAACTGTTTCATGCCTGCACTCTGGTACACAAAAGCAGGAGTCTGTGTGATGATGACATGGATACATGCTCAAGTATAAGCACTGTAGACTCAACAGAGAGAGCTATTTCATAATTATTGTTGTTAATAGTCCTCTGAGGTGGGCTACTAAGACCACAATAAACAAAACTGTTTTTGAGTAGCAAAAGACAGGTGACATCATAATTGTTTTTTTAAAGTGGTCTGCATCTGTGCATTTTGGACACCATATTGAATCTGTGTATCTGCTCAGTTTTAGTGTATTAAACTTTGTTGTTGAAAATTGCCACTGACCTTGTGGTTCTGCTTAGCAATGTGAAGGAACCCTATATTGTACTGACTCGCAGTGCCCATGTCCATTGTGTGTAAAAGCGGGGTAGCTTCCTGTGGAATCTGTTTTCTCAGAATGGGGGCATTCATCTTTAAGCACACGACAAAGCTATAATCACCTGGATATTCCCCCCAAAGTCCAACCGGGCCAAATAGCAAATCCACATAGTGCCCTCAGTAAGGTCAAAAACTCGTACAAAGTCTTTGAGTGAACCAAATCCCATGGAAAGGAACCATGAGATGTAGCACAGCGAATTACCCGTCAAGCCATCACAACCTTATCCTCTTCATCTTTCTATTTCTCTCTTTTTCTTTTTTCCCCATGTTTTTGCCTTTCCCACCTTGACACAATGGGACAAGTCTGTGGCACCAGGGCACATGTATTTTTGAGTTTTGTCATGTCAAAAATCCTAATACTAATTGAATAATAAAAATAAGGTGGTCTATTTGGTAAATAAAGAATCTATGTGTAGGGAAGTTATACAATGTGTTCATAAAGGGCTTGGGAGGGAAACATTAGAGTAATTTTTCTTTATCTTTATATAAAATTGAATGCCATTGTCTGGCTTGAGTGGATTAACACTTGTGTGTTATAGCACTCCTCACAAAAAAAGGTGTATCCGGGACTATCTTTTTATACCTCTCTCTCACAGAAAAGCCATCATCTGAAAATGTCTTCTGGCTCTAGGTTATGATACATTTAAGGCCGTGGTGAAATGGGTCCAAATCGGAGTCAAAATGATATGTTATAATTATTTTTGGTGTGTTTGGTTGCCCTCTCTCAATCGTTCCCAGATTCATTTGTGTTTTCTTGGATTCCAACAGCCATCGCAATTGCAAATTATGAACACCCTCCTCCTCAGATATAGGCAGCGTGTACATACGTGGACCCATGTCTGACTCTGAATACCTGTGACCCATTTTGTTGGGCAGCAATGTTTGGAGGAAATAATTGTTTTTTTTTGTAAAAGAACGTCACTAAACGTATTCAGAACTGAGTGAAGTATATGTTTCACACACCATTTTCAAGCCGTGGTATAACTCTGCCTGGAGTAAACACTTATTGGCAGGCGACTCCCCATTTTACAAGCTAATCTGTTAAGAATGTGCCAGATCTGCCGCGTCTATCTCCAGTACTGGAATAGATCAAATCAGTGTCAAATGGTGTGACACCTTCCCTGCAGAAGCTGTCAACTGTGTGCTCTATGGAGGGCTCCCTTGACACAAAAGCAGTGTCCTTCTTTGGGCACATGAGTAGTTTATCGCAAAATGTGTTCTTAACAGGTACACTTTGTTTTGTCTGGTGTGGGGTACTTTCTAACATGCGTGTTTTATCTGGGCATGCACTCCTGTTTATAGTCTGGTGATGTTGGGTGGAAGCGGTTGGTTGACTCCCAATATTCTTGTTGCAATCCTCTGCCAAGCTTCAATCTCTTCTAATACATGAGATAACCCCTTCAGACACTTTGGTAGCTGCATGTTTTTTAAACTGTGGGTAAAGCAGGGTTGCTAGCTTGCAGTGTCCTTATTGAATCAATGCTTTAAATTGGTCACAATTTTGAAGCAGCTGAAGCAATCGGTCAGCCAGGGGTATGCAAGAACATCCACTTTACTTTGAAAGGCACTATGCTGTGTCTCAACATGTTTCTTTAACACATTTATTAGTGGCATCAATCTACTTAGTGTTGCATTCTCCCTGCAGATATGATGAGTGGATTTTTCTAAGGGTCTTGGAAGTCATGCTAAGTGATGGAAAATTAGTGTGAATAACTGTATGCCTCTTCACAGGAGTACAACGATGAGTGGGGGTAAAATGGCCCATTCAGCCCTCACACTTCTACAAACCAAAACCCAATACAATCATAAAGGTAAAACAGGGACAGGTAAGAGATATAACTCCTTTGCCTTTTGTGGTAACGTGGGCCAAGTAAAGACTATGCTGTCAAGAGGGTTCTGAAAGTGAACCAGTAGTGACCCAAACAACACTGCATCATTGCCCACAATAAAGGGAATTTTCAATCAAGTTTCTATACAAATAGAAATACTTTAATTAAACACACCATCTGCTATAGAACAAATAGAAAACCCTGTACAAAGACCCACCACAAAGAAGATGCAACAGACTGAGGAGAGTAACATTCTGATCATAGTTCCAGGGGTGGTAGGTAGATTACTAGCAACAGAATATGTCTTTGATGAAATCAGGAGTGATCATCTCCTAACCAGTCTCTAGGGCCCACGTGGAATGAGGGAGCAGTTCAGCGTAAACAGTACCTGGATTCGGTTATTTGTGGGTTGATTGATTCAGACTCAGTGTTGAACGTGGATATGTTCAGTGTGGGCACATCAGATTATGTAGGCCTAAGTAGCAAGCGAGCAGATTTCGGTTGCTTGGTGCAGTAGAAGGGTGCTCACAAGGATTCAGGTCAGAGCGGTACCAGGATCATTTTAACATTGGTTCAGGCAGAGCTGGATTTAGCTGCTGGCAGGGGTCAATGAGTGATGTGCCAACAGTTCAAGTAGGCAAGTAAGCGGTCATCAAAGTGGTGATCTTGAGTGCGTCGATGTACAGGTCCATGAGGGTAGCTAAAATGAGCCATAGTTGTAACCCCTGGTCAGAGTCAGCATATGACTCACTAGTGATTTAAGTCAGGTCCCTGCATCAATCAGTTGATTTGAGCATAACCAATGACGTGCTCAGCTAGGGCATGATACATCCTCAAGCTGGTTTGAACTGCAAGCAATCATTTTGATGGATGGAGGAGCACAAAAGCCAGTGCCTGCACCTTCCATCTCATTCAAGGTGCGGTGAACATGGAACAACCAGTTTGGTGAGGTAAAACAGGGAGATTTGGCTGGTCTGGCTTTCCGACTGCAGTGAGGCCCAAGCAAGTGGACTCAAGGACAGGATGGTTGCGCACAGGGTCTACTCTCCCAGCTGTAGGAGATTCTGGTGCATAGTGGTAGGTCCTGGCCCATAGCAAAGGTCACTCTTGATGTGTCCTGGGTGTGGGTAGGGGACAGATCATACTTTTGCTGTGGACAGATCCTTCTTCTGTTGCATTATATTGAGACCACTCTTAACCTAGTGAGTTCTTTCCGACCCCAATCAAGGAGCCCTGCAATACTTGCTTAGGTTTTCTAGCACTGGCCTTACTGAAGATTCATATAGAGCCACACAAATCCCCCCCACGCTCCCCCCTGTGCCCACAGCGAGCCAAGAACCAGGCCAGGGCATAGGAAATATATTTGTATTTTTTTAAATGATAAACAATGGAGATCACACTAAAATGACACACACAACCTTCTTTTTGGCTGACAATTAAACTTCTGGTTACACATTAAATCACACAATTTAGTTGGGAAAAACACAAATCACAATACTTCTTCCCAATTTCACTTCCAGAAATAATCAAAACTGGGCAATCAACAAAAGCAATTTACATATGTAGTGCTGTGCAATTTCGATTTTCCTGTGCGCTAAAATGTCTAGCAGTTTGGTTTATAGATTGGCACAAATGCAGATGCAATTATGATTTCAACCACAGTTTTGCTTTAAAATAAACGCATGGTGAATTAGCGGTTTGTTTTCAGACCCCCCTCACTTAAATGTCAGTGTTGGAGAAGTTAGACAGTATACATTTGGATGATTTAAGAATTTTGGATTTCCAGGCCCCCTACACTTTAAGGCCTGTGTTAGGGGAAGTTGGACAGTCAACATTGGGATGGTTGAAGAATTTTGCATTTCCACCCCCTCTCCACTGAAACACCTGTGTTGGGGAAGCTGGACCCACAGGATTACCCAATGAAATAACAGTTTATAGTTTTCAGCGCACACTGGGAATGATCTTTGTTCATTTAGAATTATAACAAAAATCACACTGTGGTGTTCTGCCAAGGGGAATACATTAAGTTAATATTTTCTGTTAAATAGGCTAAGGATCTACACAGTTATGACCCCCACACCCCAGCCCCCGACCCACTATAAATTGAAGGGATTTAAAGCCAGCAGATTTCCCCACCTTTTGGTTTCAATGGGGTCAATTCTATTTACATTTTTTTTAAAGTTCATGGAAACCAGCTGCATTTCAAGACCGACTGGGAGGACAGGTCAGGGGTCTGGCCACTCCACTCTCAAGGATGGTCCCTAGCTCTTCATCATAGGGCATAGTCAGATTTGTAGCCCTCCTCAGCAATAAACAGCTCCACCCAGATGCAAATTCTGTTTTCTTTTGGTGTTTCCTTGTGGCTGTCAGATGGTGATTTTCTCTCATAGTGAATCCCCTTTATATACCAGTGATGACACATCACAATTTCAATTTTGGGCAGTGCCCTGCAAGAATTCCTGCAACCAAGATTGAACAGTTACCCTTCTCTTGCATCCCAAATCCAGCCTCTCTCTAAGGATTGGGTTAGGAGTTTGGAGCAGACATATGGCAATTCCCATTTGCAATCCCCTTTTGTTTTCATGTCAACCTTTGGCAGAAATCAGTAATGTGTCAAAAATGTTGTGATTTTCTAGTAACTGTCCTAATATATATATATTCAGTGTCAGCTAATCATGGGGAATATTACTAACACAACAGCCAGGTCTGCACCATGTTGCATGGCTGTTTGGCAATTTTATGCCATTTTTACAAAAAGCATAACAGTTTAGTAACATGTAATTTAATCCCCTCATTCCTAATTTAACCCTCCACCAGGTTGTCAATTCTAAAATCTGGGACATGTTTAGCGCAGCCAGGAAAATCTTTTAGCTGTCCATTACAAGTATCTAAGTCACAGGTGGATGGATTTTATTTTGACAAAATCGCCTGGAAATTATCTCAAAAAATGACATGAAAATGAAGTCAGTACGACTTGTAGATGCTGAGAAAAATGCCTAAATAATAATAGTCCTTTTAAATCAATAGAAACTCTTCATGTTATAAAAATTGCAGCACTCGGTCTCCAGTGCATTTACCAGTCCTGGCCAGCCTGAGACCAATGTTTTTTTTTTTTTTAATTAGTCTCTGCTGTTTGAAGTGTAGGCTACAGATCGTAAATACCTGGGATGCACCAGCCAACACAGAGATCCCTGACTGCAGACATCTTGCACCCTGTCCTCTTATCTGAAGGGGACCTACATTTCAATCTAGAAAGCTTCTATTTTCCAGTATTTTTGTTCAGTCATGATTGAATCCCCTGCTTTCATACATCCCTGCTACATTCATACACCAGCTAGGTCATCTGCCCTACACAGAAATGACATTTCAGAGACTCCCAGTCTGGGGGAAGTTTGTTTTCAACACCCTGTGGCCACACTTTAGTGCAGTTGTAAACAGCTTGGATGCAAGTCAGGCTTTCAGTGGGGGAGTCCTGCAAAAGGGTCTGTCCCGGGCCTCCAGTAACTTTTTACGTAAACAAAGGGTTTTTTCTTTTCAAATGTGTGCCAGTATTTTGCATGTGAGCATAATATACATTACTTTTTGTCAACACACACCCTGTCTTTTCCCTGACATCTTTATTTTAGCAGGGTTATAGTTTTCTCATGTTTTTCTTTAAACTGCAAACACCCATGCAAATTTATTTTGGTGTCAGTGTTTGAAAATCCTGCTTTCCACGTGAAAGGGGCCTTCACATTTATTTTGCCTGTGTGAATTAAAATGCTGCCTTTCATTTTGTATTGATAGGTAGGCTTATCTCACATGACACTTCCTTGAATTACTTGCAGAATCCCCAAAGTCTGCCTTAATATGCCCATTTTCAGGGTGAAGGTTTTCTTATAAAAGCTGGTAGGTCAATCTTCCAATGTGTCCTTCATTTCTGATGGTTTGGGGCCTTTGAATACACCCCACACTTCACCTCAGATTGAGGGCTTTGGAGGAAGTGGATAGGACAGGAAAGAGAGACAGAGATAAAACAAAATGGAGGCAGTGTCCTTCCAGTGACCAGAACCTTCCTACCTACCCAGCTCGGGCCCATTCCCTTCTTACTAACAACAAAGATCTTTGGAGATGCAGCATCCTGGTGTTAGGCTGCTCCTTTGGAATGGGTTTGTGTTAATGTGATGTGATGCCTGGTCCCAGGACAGCTGCCTTCTGTGCTGTTGTCTCTGGAGGATGCTGTTACCGACCCTCACAAAGGGAGCAAAGAAGAGGCTTGGGGACTCATTACACGGATGGCGGTAAGGATTTACCGGTACCGGTAAAATACCAGTACCGGTAAATCCTTACCGCCTTACTACGAGGTCCCTTTGCGGGTTGGGGGATTTAACGCTTGCTTTTTGCAGGCGTTAAAAACCAACCCGCAAAGGGACCCAGGGAGCTAATTACAGACCGTAATTAGCGCCTTCCCCATTCCCATTATGCCCTATGGGGCAAAAATGGGAATGGGGAAGGGCAATGGTGGAAGGGGGAATTACCGCCCCGCCAACCTTGGAATGGGGCGGTAATTCCCCTTTCTGCCAAGGCGGTGCCGGTATTTTACCGGCATGAACCATGGCGCTAATAGCGCCATGGTTCTCCGCCATCCGTGTAATGAGGCCCTTGGTCCTGTGGGTTTGGTATCTGCCAATTGGCGGTATCAACCCGTCTGACCAGAATACACGTTTTCTTCCACAGACCAACTGACTCACAGAAGCTGACACATGTGCTATATCGATTGGGATGTGGTGGCTATGATCATAAGTAGTACCATGTGCCATGCCGAAACTCAGGCATAGCTTTATTTAGAGTTTACCCTGCCACTAGCATGGGTTACGTATGATCATTGTAGTTTTGGGTACAGGGTGCATATCTTAAATGTTGCCCTTGCGCTGCAGATACTTGGCTGTTGCTGCAACTCTCAAGTGAGCATTTTGAACCTGTGACTTTTGTTCCTGCTTTATGCCATGAGTAAAGCAGGCACTGTGGATCAGGCTACTGATTGAACAGGGCACACATGCACTATGCGTTTGCCATGGGCTTGGCGAAGAAGGGAAATGTGCTTAGCAATATACCCTTTTGGAGGTGGAATTACACACATTATTTGATCAATTAATTCAAAATGAAAATGCAAGGGCTTTACACTCTTGCCAGATAGCAATTCCTCACAATTAGCCACTCGGATGAATTAAGCATTACCCCATCTTCCACTACATGCTTCAAAGGGCACTCCTGTGCTGCCTAATTTTGCATTAACATTCTGTTAAATATTTGTAAGGTGATTACAGAATGGTTAAAATGGCCACATATTTTAATTGCTGCTCCAACCAAGGTAAGAATGGTGTTGTTTTTCTTTAAAATCGCATGGACCAGAAAGTTAAAAAATGGGCAAAGAATGGTGTATGGTGGACGCTACTCATTCACGGTATTCAATCTATCTCTACCCTATTATTGGAGACCACAAAACGTACATGATATTAAATGACTGCAGCCACTCGGATATAACACAATACAGCTCTTTTAAAAGATTATTTGCAGTGTGTCTTATTCCAAATGAATGGATGCAGAGAACAGTATGTTTTTTTCAATCCATTGCCTGTGTTGCTTGTGGAAGAGAATTCTAGAAGGAAGGCATTAGAAGAGGAGGTTTACTGTCTGTAGATTTGGAACAACAACCAATATGTATGAATGTACATGTGGTCTGCTATTTCGGAGTTGGTCCACGTATCCTTTGTTCAATGGACATTAGGGTTTTCACTGAGCATCAGTGCAGAACAAATAGAGTTTTGTAAATTTAACACACTTTCAGAACTTCAATTATTCTGTCTAGGCAGTTGTAGGTGGTGCATAGGATTTACTAAGGGCTTTGAAGTCACTGTTTTTGAGAAAATTGCATGACTACATGTTTTTGGCTATAACCTCTGCAAACAGTTGGCTTTTGGCATTGGTTGTCCTCTCTTCTAGAATGCCATTTTTAGCATCCCATTGAAGCACTGTTCCACATTCTAAATACATTGCACCCCTTGTGGAAGTGCTATCGTAATTCTCATTTTCAACAACAATGGCATCTGGTCACAACACATTGTGCTGTCTGACAATTAATAGCCATTGCATGACATCTCTCAAGATGGTGCTTAAGCACATTCATGCTCAATCGGCCTGGTGCTTTTTCCATGTGTCACCTTTTGGTGACATAAAACACAGACAACCATATTAATGTCTTCAGGGTTGACTTCAAAGTAGATTCAAACAATAGATGTTGTGGATTTAATACTTGACCCAGGAACATGGAGCTATGTGTTACTAGATTTTTCAGATGCTACTATTGAGGGGCTTCATTACGACTGTGCCGGTCTGGAAACACTGGTACCGGTAAGCCTACCGGCACCAGTGTTTCCGGACCGGCACAGTACTACTCTGCTGTGGGTGCTGTCCCGCCCGCCAGTGTCAGACTTGGTGGGCAGAATGGCACCCACCCACAGAGTTTCATGGAAGCACCAGCACCGTTATTAATGGTGCCAGTGCTTCTGTGGTCCCCATTCCCATTGAGTCCAAATGGACTCAATGGGAATATGCAAAATTACCGGTGCCTGACTTCCTGGCTATTGGACTCGGAATATCCCCGCCCGGTGGCACTGGGAAGTTAGGTGTTGGTAATTCAATACGGGTCCGGCAGCAACCTGCCAGTTTTACCAGCATGGTACCACCAGACCCGCCATGAGGTGGTTTTTCTATGTTTTATGTCAGCCCACTGGAGATTTCCTTTATAGGTTTCTTCGATTCAAATACTGAAACATTGTCCTACTATCAATTTCACTCTCTTGTCTATAACAGCATTTTTGGTATCACGTTGTGCCAAACTTTTCAACACGATCAGCATCTGCAGACTCTGCATCCAAGTACCGTTGCTTGATCCTCCTGTTACTGAGATCCCCTGTGGTTTCCCTTTCAAGTGGTTGCTGCTCATTTGAGGATTGGTCACTTTCAGTTTCAACCTCACTCTCTCTTTTGTGGCCTCAGAAGTTTCCACATCTTTTATTTGTGATTTATCACAAGAACTTCCTACTATGTTTCAAATGTCTTGCGGCCCTATTAGGTACAGATGTTTAATTCAAAGATGTCTCCATTGTTGCAGAAATGCACTGGACCCATAGTATGTTTTCACACGCACTTGTAAAACATTCAAGCTTTTTTTCTAGGCAGCTCTTTTGTCTTCTGCAGCATTTACTTTGCCCTTCCACCGGAAGATGATGGCTTTCTCATTCAACACATTCTATAAATATACTATTTGGTAAAGCTCTCTCTCACAGAAAAGTTTATCCCAAATATGTTACTTTGGCACGACGCTCATTTAGAGATTCAATCAATTCAATGTCACACAATGTTTCTGGGTCTCCCTCTAATAACAACTGCTTCCTGAAACATTGGGGCTCAAAAATCAGCTCGGCTATAATTTAATGATGTTTTTGATTGAAAAATGAATGAACGTTTTGTGAGCAAAATTGCAACAAAAAAAAAACTGTTTGCAGTAGAATAAAAACATTGAATATAAAATGCAATACAAACACTACTAACTAATCAGATAGTATCAATCACACAATAATGGCTTGCAGAAATGCTTATCTTTTTTTCTGAAAAAACAAACTACATGAAACAGATAATAAAAGAAAAAATCAAAACAAATTAAAGAAAATGTATTTGTAGATAACAGCTTGAAGGAGATAAGAAATTGAAGTGGCAGTGTTTTACTCTCTATTTTTGAAACTTGGGAGTAAAATGATTTTATCGGGAGTACAAATGTAAGTTCGTTTCCCAATGTGAGTATGTTGTATGCTAGTAAAAATATATTTTGACGGCAAACAGAATTTTTGTGAGAATATTCCTTTGCATTAAATTATTCATGCAAATTAAAATATACATTTGAACTCTTCCATAATTATAGCACTTTCCACCTATGATACCATGTATGATATTGGCACATACATATCCATGGAGCTGTTTGGGTGAAATCAAGGGCTGTTAAGCGGCTTCACTTCAACACTACAGCTAAGTCAATGCCTAGTCTGGGATGCTGAGGAAAACCCTTATTGATATATTTTTAGGTCCAGTTCATGTACTCTGGATGACAACCTTTATATAACACCCCTCTCTTAGAATCCCACTGACCCCACTGAGCCAAGAAGTAGGTCTGTTTGCAAATTTAAAAGGTTTATTTGAGAAATATAAACAATATATATATTTATCACACTTCTATAAATAAATTGACAATGGATATTACACTTGTGAATATGAGCAGTAATCAGCAAGAGGTAATTTATGAATAGGAACAGAAGAATAAGGTGGGAAAGAATGCTTTATATGGTCAAGGAAACGCAATGATGAATGAAATGCAGTACAGAAAATAACTTGATATGGCTTCAACAAAAGACAATGTAATCACTTTTCCCCTGGTGGCAATTCCCCCCCCTATGTGCAATGCAAGGAGATGGAAGTAACACACACAGTCTTCGGGAATACAATCAAATACAATACGGAATTCTGTTCCCCCCCCCAGCAAGCTTAGAGGAAACAGGCAGAAGTTTGAAACACAGGCCCAAAATGCTTTTAAATGTGATGGCAATGGATGGGAAAATGTGCTAACTGATTTTAATTCCCTCTAGAGATTCAGGGTGAATGAGAGATGCTTGTTGGTATTAGTTCAGGCTCACTTTAGCAATGCTCTATGAGTAATTACCAGGTTGCAAACGGATTTTTAACAAAGGAAAGAATGGAGCTGCTATTTTGACAAGTGGAGAAATTGAGCCAAAATCGCAAATCGCGGTAAATTTCGCGAGTGCGTAAATCGCGATTGCGGAAAAAGTATGGGGAGTAGGAAGTCGGTTCTAGGTTTGTTGGAAAGCCTAGAATCACAGCTTTAAAATGAAAGTAAAACTCAAAATGACAGGTGACAGCTTGCAGCTGCAGAATCAACAGGTGACAGTTGTGCAGCTTTAAAAATGACAGATGACACGATTACTAGGAGGCAGTCCTACTTAGGTTAAAATAGCTTGAATTAGATTATTTTAACTAAGAGATTGGTTCTGCACAGTTCTCATAGGTACTCACAATATAAATTTGAAATAGGCCTCGTCACGGATCTGGTCAACACGCCCGGCGGTGGTTCTGTCTGCTCGGCGGGTCCATCAGGCACCGGTTCTGCTCACAGCAATCCGGATCTCTGGTTCTGCTCACAGCGGTCTGGGTCAGCTCTGCTCTGCTGGTCTAGCCTCTCTGGATACAGCGGCCTCTGGTTCTGGATACTGCTCTGCTTTCCGGTCCGGATCAAGTGGATTCTGGATGTAACACTGCTTTCTGGGTACTGGCAAAAGTTCTTGGCAAAAGAATTCAGACAGCTTTCCCGGCTGTGGAATAGTTTGCAAATGATTTTAAGGATGCTGAAGCCTGCTGAGAAGAGTTCACAGTTTGTGGGTTTAGGCCCTTGCTTTAAGTTCTGAAGTAAATTTCTGGTCTCTGAAGATTGATGGATGTGAAGTCTGGAGTCTCCCAGCAGAGCGTCCCGCAGAAAATGGTATTGAATCCTCTACCTGTCCCAGCAGTCTCTTTTTATGTGTTTTGGAAGTGCCTGAGTGCGTGGCTTAACTAAGCCTGCCCCTCTCTACTTGTCATTGGCCAGATTCTCCCCTCTCCCATGATTGGGGGAAGGAAATGGATTGTCTTCATTATGAGGTCTGTTTATGGGTCAGAGGATCCTCCACTGGTCAATTTGCCCACAAATCTATATTTGATTCAAATACATATTTCCCAGATACACAATTTGTTGAAATTACATGTACACATTATATATTCCTTATGGTCCATGCTTGTCCGCCTCTGATCTTCCTGGGGGCTTGCATTCAAAAATGACAACATTTTGCGCTTTTTGACTGGTTTACCAATATCGGACATTTACCAAAATTTACAAACATGTGCGCAAGTAGTATGGACATTAATTGATGAAGTGTCAGATTCTTAACGTGCAGACATTTCGAGTAAGACCCTATTTTCCGCTAGCAACCCCCCAGCATACACCACAGGGTCCTAACACCTCTTAAAACGTGCACAGAAAAATCACAAGAATAATGATATTACTTATATAATTCTGACAAGTCCGCACTATGAGTTATCTATCTTTTTAAAATTATGCTCTGGCACAGATGGGTGTGGTTTAGGTTCCCAAGCACATGGGGGAAGCTTCTGCCTGTCCCCGCCTCCAGCTCGGGTGGCTCCCAGAGGCACTTCTCCTCCCACTTCTCCCAAGAGGAAGCCACTTTACGGCCCCCCCAATATAACATTTGCCTGAGTCCAGGACAAGGCTTTGTGCAACCTCCTGCAGGTGCCCCTCCCCTAATCTAATCAGAGAGGTGTCAACTCCTTTTGGTGGGGAAGCAGGATGCAGCTAGGCCTGGGAAGAGTGGCTGAGCAGGTTTTTCCTGTCGGGGGTAGTTGTCAGGCAGAATTCAGCTAAATGTCACTTTAGTTCCCAGTTTAAATAAAATTTACAATTTTTACATATACATTAAATCATTACTTCCTTCAAGTCATTTCAGAATATAGTTTTACATTGTACCCACCTCTTAGCAAGTCTTTCCTTGGCCTGGTTTGGTTTCCACTGTTCAGTTTTACACAAAAGTCTGGTGGTTTTAAAATGCCGGCTTTCTGGTAGTGGTGAGTACCGGTATTGCATCCATTTTTGGGATTAAGAAAATGAATTCCCCACAGTTCTGAGTTGCTTTTTGGCAATCAGCATTGCCATTTCCAATGGTTTCAGGCTACTGTGTGTGTAGCCCAATGGTGGTTTTAGGCAGTGCCCTCCTGTGCTCACAACACAGGCAAAAATGGGTGGCAGCCTATTCTTCATGTTTTCCCTGTGCACTCTCTGGGGAGTTCTGGCCATCATGATGTTTTCCATGCCAGTACTGCACAGTTTTATGGTAGGGCTTGGATGCATGGGTAAAAACATCCCACAAGCCCCCCCCTCTTGCGATGGCCATTCTGTCCTTTCACTGATGGAACTCGAAAGATCTGGGATGTTCGCCTCCTCTTCTTCCAATTCCATAGATGGCACAGTTCAGCATGTTTTCCTCCCTCCAGTCGATCAATCAGTTCTCCTTGCTGGTCCTGATGGGAGGATTGGGCGGTACCCCGGGCCCCTCGGATCTTCGCTCCCGGTCCCCAGGTCTCCTTCCGTGGTCAGTCTCCATGTTTTCTTTCTCCTAGGACGACAAAGGAAAGCGGCAATACCTATTCATAGACATTTCTCTCCCACCATTGATGTTTTGGGGCAACATATACATTTTATACTTTAATAGACATAGCATTCTAATTCTTAAAAACAAGATATAATTCAGAGACAGTGGCTTACAAGCGTCATAATATTTTAGAGACTATATATGGGATATTTTAGGGTTGGAACTGAATTACTCTGGAACGGCCCCCTCTGGTATTGCAGAGGACTCCTCCAGTTGCTGCAGAGTGTGCCTGGGATGACAACACTTCAGCTGATTAATATGGACCCACTTATCTTCCGCCAAATTACCTTTGGGGATGCGGATTTTGTAGGCAACAGGGGAGATCTTGTCTATAATTTCAAAGGGTCCCTTGCATGTAGGCAAAAATGTTCGCTGTTTGGCCTGGTTCCTTTGGAAATTGTATAGATAGACCCAGTCTCCCACATCATATTCCTTCCTCGTGGTTTTCAAATCATGTGCGTTTTCATACTCTCAGCTGATCTTTCTAGATTCCGCTGAGCATAGGCAAAAGCATGTTGGAGGTGTTTCCTTAAATTTTCCACAGACTCATGAGTTGTGGAGGCATTTATCAGTGTCTGCTCTTGGGTCCTGTAGAGCAAATGCTGGGGAAGCACCATCTTGCGTCCGGTCATCAACTCAAATGGTGACAGATGAAGGGGTAGATCTGATGGCCATTAGGACCAGAGGTAATCGGATATCCCAACTTGGCCCAGAATCTGCCACAAACTTTTTTAATATGCTCACAATGGTTCAGTTGTATCTCTCTACTCTCCAGAAGAAGCTGGCCTGTAAGCAATGTGTAGCTTCCTTTTATCCCCCAGTATCTCCCACATCTTTGTCATTACTTCACTGGTGAAGTGATTACCTCTGTCTGACACAATCCTTTGAGGTAGACCAAAACGGGAAAAGATGTGGTTAATCATCAGGGCAGCTGCTGTTTCTGCCTTGCATTTTGGGGCCGGAAGACATTCCACCCACTTGGTAAACAAACATGTAACGGTCAACATGTACTTGTTTCCTCTAGACGAGCGAATTACAGGGCCTACAAAGTCGATTTGCAAATCTGACCATGGTAGTGTCTTCCCCCTCTGTTGGAGAGGCGCACGGTGTGTGAGGGATGATGGCTGAAATTGTGCACACACAAGACACCCCTTCAAGTATTGGTCGAGGTCCTGCCCCATGTGTGGCCAGTATGCAACCTCTCTTAAGATTTCCAGTGTTGTGTGAAACCGCCTA
Organism: Ambystoma mexicanum; assembly: GCF_040938575.1. NCBI lineage: Eukaryota > Metazoa > Chordata > Amphibia > Caudata > Ambystomatidae > Ambystoma > Ambystoma mexicanum. The sequence continues at coordinate 1,159,718,434 of NC_090928.1, read as the reverse complement.
TGACCGGCTGTGGCCGCATCATGGGCATGACTTAACACCAGGCTTCGGAATGAGGTAGGAACCACCCACTGATCATGGCCAGCTTGGGATTTCCTTACCAACAGCCCGCCTTGGATCCGGAACATCTTTGGACATTGCATCAACACTCTTAGGTCCTCTTTCCCAATGTAATCGGTATCTGTCAGGGGAAAGTTCTCAGGGTCCTCAATGTGTTGGTAAAACTTACCAATTATTGGATCCCCCTTCTGAGCTGTAATCAAATCAGCATCAGGGGTCTCCTTACTCCATTGTGCAGTTGAAAGATCATTGCGAGCATTTGTCTGGGACCTAGTGATAGCAGTGACCTGGATTTCCCCCAACAGGGACTCTATTTCTATTAGATCCCCTTGGATGGCCCCGGTTTTGGCCAGCATCAGCTAAGTCATTTCCAGTTTTGTCTGATCCCTCTACTTTGGAATGATCTTTTTCCACTAGATGGTCATCCCATTCGATGTGACCAGATCATCAATATTTTGGATTAACTTCCCATATTTCAAGGGTTTGTTATTAGCACATAACATAATCCAAATCTATGATTATGACCAGTTCGTGGAGTTGATTTTGGACAGCAGTGAGGATGGCCTGATGCACAGCCATCAATTCTACCACCTGACTACTTCGGGGAACAATTTTGCATCCAGCGGAGGGTTCTGGGGACTCATTCACCCATGCATTCCCTACGCCGGCCACCAGATCTTTCTCCCCGTTGTTGTCAACATGGTACGAGCATCCATCCACATAGACAGTGGGCATTCCCTCACACTTGTCTTCTTCAAAGACTTTGTGGGGGGAATTAAGGTATGCTTCCATGTTGTCCTTCATTTTTAGACTTCCGTCCTCGAGATAGTTTTCTCTGGCACAATCATGCAAGTCAGCCAGACCTTGCGCGAGGGAACTCTTCTTGTTTTGGCCATATCTGACCTCCACAGGAAAGCCTTGCATTGACAGAATCCAGGAAGTAATTCGGGAATTACTCACATTTCCAGCCCGGATTCTGTCACTTTGGAGATATTGCAGAGGCTGGTGTGGAGTCTCCACTATGATGTGTTCCCCTGGATAAACGGGCGGTAATTCTTCAATGCCCACACCGTTGCCAGGAGTGCCTTCTCACAATCGTTCAATTTTTCCTCCACAGAGGATAAAGTTTTGCTCGCATAGGAGATTACTTTATTGACCTTGTCATGCTTTTGGTATAATACTGCCGTCAAGCACATATTAGAGAACCCTGTCTCCAGGAAGAACTCCTTGTTTCTGACAGGGTAAGCTAGGCAAGGCGCTTGTGAGAGTCTTCTCTTGAGTTGTTTTACTGCCTCGGATTGTTCTGGACCCCATTCGCACTTGACCCCCCCCATCAAGAGATGAATCAGGGGTCTAGTGATCTCTGCGTAGCCTTCAATGAACTTTCTGCTGTAATTAGTCAGTCCAAGGAGGCTCCTTAGTTCCCGCAGAGTCGTGGGGTCTTTCAGTTTCTGGAGTGCTTTCACTTGAGACCCTGAGGAGTAATCTCATGCCCCACGAAATTAACACGGTTTCTACACCACTGTGCCTTCTGAAAGGAAAGTTTTGCTCCGGCGGCCCTCAACTGTGTCAGAACATAACGGATCTCTGCTATGTGTTCCTCCACAGATGAACTGTTTATGAGGACATCATCTACATAAGCCAGGCTACCCCTCGCACCCAGGTCGGGCATGGCCTTATGTAGGAAAATGTTGAATTCATTGCCGGAGATGAGGTATCCAAAGGGAGTCCGGGTCCATGTGTACTGCTGGCCCCCAAAGGTAAAAGCCAGTTTGTATTGGTCCTCTCTACTGACAGGCACGGTCTAGTACCCATTGGTCAGGTCTATTGTAGTGAATACCTGTGACCCCTGGATCTGGGCCAGCCCTTGGTCAATGTAGGGCAGAGGCCATCGGGAAGTATGGACCCGTTTGTTGAGCTCCCTAAGGTCGGCGCAAATCTTCACTGGCCGCTTGGCTTCAATATTCCCAGCACCGGATTATTGAAGGTGCTGTGGACGAACGTGTTATCCCCCGGGACTCAAGGTTCTTAATTATTTCAGTAAGGGACTCCATGGAAGCGAGAGGCAAACGATATTGCTTCACAAACACTGGAGTCATTCCAGGGTCCGTGGGAATTGTTGTTGTGTGGATGTCGGTGCGACCACAGACATATGAGTCTACCGCAAAGAGGTCTTGGAAATCCAAGAAAACTTGCTTCAACTTTTGCTTCTGTTCCAGAGTCACACAGGCATCAGCTAGGTTGACTCTCTCTTCCACCATCTGCCTGAAGCCTGGAAAGACTTCTGGTTTTGCTATCTCAGCGGCCTCCTACAGCTGGGTGGAGAAGTCCCTGGTCAGAGTGCTGATTTGCACTGGAGGCTTCAGGTGGGAAAGGCAGCCCTCATGGACATGGAAAATCACCTCATCCCTCCTGAAGTCACAAGTAACATCTTCCTTACCATAAGGGCAAGAAGTGTACACCAGGAAGTTCCCCCCATGCCGGGTGAAAATCCTTTCTGGTGTTGTGTTGTCATCACTGTCACTGTCGAAACAGTCCTTGGGGATTGGTCCTAACAGTTAATTTCCTAGATCAATGGAAAAATGTCGGTCATCAACCGCCATTCCAATAATGGTACCTGCGGCTAGAGTAATACTCTTTAAGTCGCTGTTATCCACCTCTATTGGAATGGTGGCAAGTTCTATGTTGACTAATGGCGTTGGGTTTACCCCCAACCCTTGCTATTGGAGAGGAGCATTTAGATGAATATAAGCATCAGGATTTTTCAATTTTTGTCCTCTTTTAACTTTCACTTCCAGGGAGAATTGTCGTGTCCTTTCTGGGATGGTGACTTCCTCTTTAATAAGAATTTCAACTGCATAAGGTAGCAATTGAGCTGACCTAAATGCTTTTTCTGAATCATCAAAGCCCATGGGATTATCCGCTAATCGGGACCAAGCGTTGAAGTTTATTAGGTCCAAACTAATGGCAAAGCGATTGAGAATGTCACTGCCTAAGTAAAAGGCGGCAGTGACGTCTCGCACGACCCAACAATGATGGACTATGCTCTTGTTGCCAATGGAGATTTTGAGCATACACCTGCTTGGCAGGAGATGTTTCGAATTGGGTGCTTCCAGGTCTATTTTCCATTTGTCTATCAGTTTGAATGTGGGAATGGCTGGATCTTTTGGGAGTTGGCGAAACATGGCTTCGCTGATGAAGCTCTTACCGTGGTTCACACACACTCGGGCGAGAACAGAGTCCTTCCCCTCATTTAACTGAACAGGGATGAACAACTGATCTCCAATTTGTTGAATATCAGCCAGGCTCTGAGCTGATTTCACATCTTTCTGAACTATTGGGGTGGGAATGTCTGGTTGTGGATTGGTAAAGAATTTCAGAGTATTTCCTTCCAGTGTGGAATACCACCTTAAACTGGAAGGAAGGTTGATTTTCAGAAATAGAGAGGACCCCCCATCACCAGTCTGTTGTCCTACTGCTAGTACTGTCACGTCTGGAATTTGGTTGTTCTGGAAGTGAAATTCTACTTGGTCCGATTTTTGTTCAACCATGTGGCAGGTGCCGTTTAAACTAACATGGTTGACACTCTGTTTTAATTTTATTGGTCGGCTAGTCTGGGTCCAGAGGACCTTGTTTACGCAATCTATTAGGGGTGACAACCTTCTCAGGAGGTCATTCCCTAGTAAACAAGGGGTGCCCTCTGGAGTCACTACTATGACCGGGTGTTTCACCTTGTGTCGCCCATTTTTGATGTCCAAATCTGCAGTCCCCTCGACAGGAATTTCCTTCCCGTCAAAGTTCTGCAGTTGTCCAGGAAGAGAGGTGAGAGGAATACGGTATTTCTCCCCCCTTCCTGCATTTAGCTCATCAAAGGCCCTTTTGGACAGAAGGGTAGCTTGGGATCCAGTGTCCACCAGTGCCGAAATTGTACCCTGGCCCTGTACTTGTACCGGGGCATAATATCTTCCCTCCTTCTCCTCAAGGGGGCACAGATAATGCACATTTTTGGACAACTGGTGGGCTAACTTTCTGGTTTTGGACATTGCTAGCGAAGAGATTTGGGCAGAATTCTGTAGAGAGCCTGGGTAATCTGAAAGAAAAAGTTTGCAACTGGAAATGGTTTCGGGTTCTGGGCCGCCCCCCCTTTTTGGAGGCAGTCGTCAGGATGGTTTTGACCCATGGGATTTTGGTATTGTCGGTTCTGGGATGAGATGATGGGCGGCGGAAGCTCAGTCTCCACCTCTCCCCAGTCTGAATTGGCATCCCTTGGACCCATTTTTCCTTGGGAGGAGTTCCCCCATCTCTGAAGGAGAAGATCCTTTTCCCAGGATCTTCTGAGGATCCCTCTCCCTCAAATTGGAAGACCTGTACCTCCTCCACAAAGTGGGTCTGTTTGGGTCCTTTGTTTCTCCTACCCCCCTCTGCTCCTTGGGAGGCAGGCTTTCAGGGGCAGGAGATTTTGTTTCCGGTTCCTGGTTTTCCAGCAGCTGTTTACAAGTTGGGAAGGAAGCTTCCTCCAAGGCTTTACACCCCCCTTCCCCTTGTGCCTCCTCCCTGGGAACCGGTGGGTTATCGGGGTGCTGCCCCCGTCATTGTTCTGGAGCACCAGGTCCAGAGTTTGGGGCATTCTGCGGTGGCATGCTCATCTGAGGGTTCTGTTGAGCCCTCAGTATGTGACCCAGATCTCGTGCCATATTTTGGACCTGGCGCTCAAGTTGTGAAAGCCGCTCAGGCTACTACGGGGCTCTATTTTCTCCCCTGGGCTGATCCCGGGAAGGGTAGCTATCCCTCCTCTGGTAATACCCCGGATTGGGAAGATTTGGGTACCCCTCCACCCTTGGCCTCCCCTCTCCCGGATCAGGTTGTCTGGGCTCAGGGAATTGGGGAAAGAAGGATGGATGATTTTGGGGCTGGAAATTGGGTGGATACCTGGGGAAAAAGTTCTGCCCAGGATTTGGTGAATTTCTGCCCTCCTGGGGGAAGTTAGGAGGGAAGTTCCCCAGGTCAGGTGCTTGGCTGGATCCCCCCCCCTTGGGCTGAAGGAGTCCACATATAACCCAGGATTGGTCGGTTTCCCTTGTAGCGGGGACTTACATAGTCAGGGGAGCGGGGGACCCCATTTGTGGGAATACCTCCTCGACTCCATGTCTGTGACTGGCCTGAGGGCCTTATGGGCTGTGAATTATTTGGTGCAGGCAGGTTTTTAGGCCCCCCATCTCCAAATCTAAAACGGGGGCAACCTTTACCTCTGCCACCTTGGCAGCAGCAGGGGTGCTGTTGGTTTTGGGGTTTTTCTGCGCATTATTTTTATTTTCGATGGGCTTCTGCACCTCATAGATCCGGGTATCCTGTTCAATGTCCCAGTCTAAACATCTTTTCTCATGAAAATCTCTCACGAGCTCGGTCATTATGTATTTGGGTAAGGCATGGAAAAACGTATTGATAAATTCTCTGCCATCCGTGCGCACCCTCCTGGTGGTCTGCGCAAAAGCATGCTTTAATTCTTGCACAAACTCTTGTGGGGCCTGATCCTCCCCACATTGAAAATTGTAGGCTGCCTTGTGAGCCTCTTGAGGATTTCTGTGCACAGAAAAATGTTTCAAGATGGCCGCCCTATATGCGGACCATCTTGAATGGTTTTGGTCCTCCAGCCCTGCAAAGAAACTGGAGTATTCTGGTGAGAAGGTCCATTTGACGTACTGGATGCAGCTACTGCTGTCCTTCAAATGGAAAGTCTCCATCATTTGTTCATAGAGCTCCAAGTGTTCCCAAACCGAATACTTGGCGTTCTTATGATAAGGCGTGATGAAACTCCTTATTTGCTTTATTTGTTTCAATGGGTCCTTAAGCAAGGCCCTTTTTGCCTTATTGGCCTTTTTGGTTCGGGTAACCCTGGTCCATTCATCCTCTGACTCAGATGCACTGCTCCCAGAGGTGCCCGTCTGATCTTCCAGGTTTTCCCGGATTCTGCGAGCCTGGGAATGGCTGGCAGAATGTGGGGTGTTGGTCTCCTGTGTCCTGTAATGCTCAGAAGAGTCTTCAGATCCCTCCTTGCTGCCAGGATTTTATGGGTACCCCCTCCACTGCCCTAACTGGGCAGAGGTTTTCAGGATGCCCTTAATGGGCCTACTCTCCTGGGGTTCCCCACTAAATTGCACTGTGCTTGGGTGCCCATACCCGGATGCCTGCCCCTCCATTCCTGGGAGGTACTGGCCTATGAGCCCCATACTTCTAGCTGGATAGTAATCTGCCATCCCCGTGGCCCTGGGCTCATGTGCGCGAGGGGACATGGGTGTGGCAGAGTCCAGGGACTGGGAGAGATGAAGGCCTCTGGTACTAGGGCTCCTGAGGTTATGCTCAGGAGTTTCTCATTCCCAGCGAACCTCATCTCTATCCGCCCCTGTTCCCTGTTGCAATGCAAGAGCCTGCGCTTTCAGTTCATCAGTTAAGGCCTTACTAGACTCTATCAGTCTCTCCTGCATGGCTACCTGTTGCTGGAGCCTATCATTGTGCTGGCAGAGAGCCTCATTCTCTCTCTGTGCCTCCTGATTGGTCCTGGAGTACTGGGCCAGTCTTTGCTGCAGGAGGGTTACCTCCTGAGCTGTGCCCCTATCGGCCTGCTCCTTTCTTGCCAGAGCATCCTGCACCCTCCTGGTGTGCTCTAACAAGTTCTGGTGTTCTTTTTGGAGGTCACCCAGTCCTGGAGGGCCAGGTGATTTTCTTCCATTTTCCTTTTTAAGTGGCAGACTTCCTGGCCTAAGGTATCCCTTTCCTGACTAAGAGCCTGCATCTTTGCCGCCAGGTCATCCCTTTGCCTTTGGAAGGCACCAGCTTTCTGGCGCTCCTGGTCAAACTCTGCCTGGGTATCCAGGTCTTTCAAAATCAGTTTATTGCTCTCTGCCTTCTCCCTATCTAGGTGGCTTTGCAGGGTGACTACCTGCTCAGCACATGCCCTATTGAAGTCTAACTGTTGCTCCAGCTTTTTCTGGCTCTGCAGTAGGGAGTCCAAACCTTCTTGGTACTCCTTCTGCAAGGCCAGAAATCTGGTATCCTGGTCAGACCTTTCCTGTTGCAGGATACACATGTCCTCTTTGATTTTAATGAGATACTGTCTGCTCTCCTTTTCTGACTCCTGGCTTCTGAGCAGCCTCTGCTCAGAAGAGTCCAGATCAGATTGGGCCTTCTCTAATGCTTTCTGTTGCCTATTTGCCAGATCTTGGCCTTCAGCACATTTGTCCTGCATGGCTCCCATATATAGGTACAAATATGCCGCTATCCTGGCAATCTTATTATGTTCATCTTTGGCTTTAGGGGCCATATATAGTTCACTCAGGGCCACATGTAGGGGACCCTGATCTCTCCATGTATCTGACCCTGTTTCAGTGACCTGTTGCGCGATTGCCTGCAACCAGACCGTTTGGTCCTGATGAGTCCACTCACCTCTCACAAATAGCTTATGTAAGAAGTGCTCTCTGGCTATTTTGATGACTACCAGTGCCGTCATTCTGGAATTTGAGTTCCTTCCTGACTTACAGAAGTTTGTATTTTATTTTTCAAAACAGACAGTTTCCTTAGAGTGTTCCTTTGAGGAGTGCGCTACAGCGTAACACAGCGTGGTGATCCGACCGGATGTACGTCTCCTATCAGTTAGCACACTGTATTAATCTGCACAAGTAATAGATCTAACCCAGAATCTCCGGCTACGAGCCCCTACTTTGTTAAGCGGCTTCACTTCAACACTACAGCTAAGTCAATGCCTAGTCTGGGATGCTGAGGGAAACCCTTATTGATATATTTTTAGGTCCAGTTCATGTACTCTGGATGACAACCCTTATATAACACCCCTCTCTTAGAATCCCCCTGACCCCACTGAGCCAAGAAGTAGGTCTGTTTTGCAAATTTAAAAGGTTTATTTGAGAAATATAAACAATATATATATATATCACACTTCTATAAATAAATTGATAATAGATATTACACTTGTGAATATGAGCAGTAATCAGCAAGAGGTAACTTATGATCAGGAACAGAAGAATAAGGTGGGAAAGAATGCTTTATATGGTTCAAGGAAACGCAATGATGAATGAAATGCAGTACAGAAAATAACTTGATATGGCTTCAACAAAAGACAATGTAATCACTTTTCCCCTGGTGGCAATTCCCCCCCCCCTATATGCAATGCAAGGAGATGGAAGTAACACACACAGTCTTCGGGAATACAATCAAATACAATACGGAATTCAGTTCCCCCCCCAGCAAGCTTAGAGGAAACAGGCAGAAGTTTGAAACACAGGCCCAAAATGCTTTTAAATGTGATGGCAATGGATGGGAAAATGTGCTAACTGATTTTAAATCCCTCTAGAGATTCAGGGTGAGTGAGAGATGCTTGTTGGTATTAGTTCAGGCTCACTTTAGCAATGCTCTATGAGTTATTACCAGGTTGCAAACGGATTCTTAACAAAGGAAAGAATGGAGCTGCTATTTTGACAAGTGGAGAAATTGAGCCAAAATCGCAAATCGCGGTAAATTTTGCGATTGCGTAAATCGCGATTGCGGAAAAAGTATAGGGAGTAGGAAGTCGGTTCTAGGTTCGTTGGAAGGCCTAGAATCACAGCTATAAAATGAAAGTTAAATTCCTAGCCCAAACCGTTCCAGAGATACGGATGATTTAATAAAGGTAGATTTTCGGATTTAAAGTAAAATTCAAAATGACAGGTGACAGCTTGCAGCTGCAGAATCGACAGGTGACAGTTGTGCAGCTTTAAAAATGACAGATGACACGATTTCTAGGAGGCAGTTCTACTTAGGTTAAAATAGCTTGAATTAGATTATTTTAACTAAGAGATTGGTTCTGCACAGTTCTGCTAGGTACTCACAATATAAATTTGAAATAGGCCTCGTCACGGATCTGGTCAACACGTCCGGTGGCGGTTCTGTCTGCTCGGCAGGTCAATCAGGCACCGGTTCTGCTCACAGCGATCCGGATCTCTGGTTCTGCTCACAGCGGTCTGGATCTCTGGTTCTGCTCACAGCGGTCTGGGTCAGCTCTGCTCTGCTGGTCTAGCCTCTCTGGATACAGCGGCCTCTGGTTCTGGATACTGCTCTGCTTTCCGGTCCGGATCAAGTGGATTCTGGATGTAACACTGCTTTCTGGGTACTGGCAAAAGTTCTTGGCAAAAGAATTCAGACAGCTCGCCCGGCTGTGGAATAGTTTGCAAATGATTTTAAGGATGCTGAGGCCTGCTGAGAAGAGTTCACAGTTTGTGGGTTTAGGCCCTTGCTTTAAGTTCTGAAGTAAATTTCTGGTCTCTGAAGATTGATGGATGTGAAGTCTGGAGTCTCCCGGCAGAGCGTCCCGCAGAAAATGGTATTGAATCCTCTACCTGTCCCAGCAGTCTCTTTGTATGTGTTTTGGAAGTGGCTGTGTGCGTGGCTTAACTGAGCCTGCCCCTCTCTACTTGTCATTGGCCCAATTCTCCCCTCTCCCATGATTGGGGGAAGGAAATGGATTGTCATCATGATGAAGTCTGTTTATGGGTCAGAGGATCCTCCCCTGGTCAATTTGCCCACAAATCTATATTTGATTCAAATACATATTTTCCAGATACACAATTTGTTGAAATTACATCTACACATTATATATTCCTTATGGTCCATGCTTGTCCGCCTCTGATCTTCCTGGGGGCTTGCATTCAAAAATGACAACATTTTGCGCTTTTTGACTGGTTTACCAATATCGGACATTTACCAAAATTTACACACATGTGCGCAAGTAGTATGGACATTAATTGATGAAGTGTCAGATTCTTAACGTGCAGACATTTGGAGTAAGACCCTATTTTCCGCTAGCAACCCCCCAGCATACACCACAGGGTCCTAACACCTCTTAAAACGTGCACAGAAAAATCACAAGAATAATGATATTACTTATATAATTCTGACAAGTCCGCACTATGAGTTATCTATCTTTTTAAAATTATGCTCTGGCCCAGATGGGTGTGGTTTAGGTTCCCAAGCACATGGGGGAAGCTTCTGCCTGTCCATGCCTCCAGCTCGGGTGGCTCCCAGAGGCACTTCTCCTCCCACTTCTCCCAAGAGGAAGCCACTTTACGGCCCCCCCAATATAACATTTGCCTGAGTCCAGGTCAAGGCTTTGTGCAACCTCCTGCAGGTGCCCCTCCCCTAATCTAATCAGAGAGGTGTCAACTCCTTTTGGTGGGGAAGCAGGATGCAGCTAGGCCTGGGAAGAGTGGCTGAGCAGGTTTCTTCTGTCGGGGGTAGTTGTCAGGCAGAATTCAGCTAAATGTCACTTTAGTTCCAAGTTTAAATCAAACTTACAATTTTTACATATACATTAAATAATTACTTCCTTCAAGTCATTTCAGAATATAGTTTTACATTGTATCCACCTCTTAGCAAGTCTTTCCGTGGCCTGGTTTGGGTTCCTCTGTTCAGTTTTACACAAAAGTCTGGTGGTTTTAAAATGCCGGCTTTCTGATAGTGGTGAGTACCGGTATTGCATCCATTTTTGGGATTAAGAAAATGAAGTTCTGAGTTGCTTTTTGGCAATCAGCATTGCCATTCCCAATGGTGTCAGGCTACTGTGTGTGTAGCCCAATGGTGGTTTTAGGCAGTACCCTCCTGTGCTCACAACATAGGCAAAAATGGGTGGCAGCCTATTCTTCATGTTTTCCCTGTGCACTCTCTGGGGAGTTCTGGCCATCATGATGTTTTCCATGCCAGTACTGCACAGTTTTATGGTAGGGCTTGGATGCATGGGTAAAAACATCCCACAGGGCACAAGGTCTTAAGTGTTCACTAGTCATTTTTCAAGGGGAGTATTTCCATATTTTTAATTTTTGGGAGTAGTGTCCTATTTGTAGGGAGTAAAAGTGGCGGACACCCGCAGTATCTGCAAGGCTGAGGAGAAGATTAAACCACATTCTATTCACGTTTAAATGAGATGTAAAACAAATCAAAAGAACACAGAAATAATGCTAGCTATGATCAACAGTCTGAAAATAGTACACAGACTGCTGAGCTCTGGCTCATAAACCAGACCTTGTTTTTAAAATAAAAACATGAACATGAAGCAAAACCATATCTAAACCAAAGCCATCTGTTTTTTCTTAGAACAAAAAGGTTAAACTACAAAAAGAAAAGTGAGTGTATCCAATAAAAACGGTATCTAGAGTAAGACTGTCTTATGAATGAAGTACACAAGCCAGGATGTCTGCCGTTCTGCTCTCCTTGCATTTCCTATGCTACCAGTACTGCACAATTCAGTATTATCAAAGAATATTAATAATTGAGCCAAGCTGAGCCACCAAATACTAAAGCAGCTCGAATTCCAGTCAAAAGGTTTTGAGGCATTTCAATCTACACATCCAAATTGTTGAATCTTCTGACCAAATGAAAGCCCCATTATTTAACAAGATCCCCCATTACATTTATACCGGCAGGTAAAGGATTCACATGGTTTTAGAAAGTCAATTTGAAGTCTCCATCACAACACATTCAGCCGAGTATACGAACACAGTTTAGCATTGCTGCTATTCGCTATGTTTTAATCCATTCACGAGAGAGGGTGTTTATTCATCGCCCAATGTCCATAGGGAATCATTGAACCCTTCCCACTCGGGTACTTGTGTGTCTAGATATTTGGCGGTCTGCTCTCAAAAACTGCCTGATCGTCCTGTAAATATGTGAGTCATTTTTCTCCAAGCTACATTTCTCGATTTCTCGAAGCCTTTTGACTTTTTTGTTAGCACAAGGCAATGTCCGAATGCTTTTATAGTGGGTGCCCAGAATGATTGTAGAAGGCTTTTGAAAATATTATAAGAGTGAAGACTAAGCCCTTGATGAAAATAGATCGTCTCTTTGTTATCGGAAATGTGAGAGCTTAGCACTTGCTTTCTGTTACCCTGGAAACATGCTGGAATGCATTCCAAACCAATACATGAGACAGGACGGGGCACTTAAAATGTAATGCACTGTGTCTGCTTTAGGGACCATTAAGGGCATTCTCAATAGTGAAGGTAATTCTCAACAATGGGGAAAGTCTATCCCCTAAGGGCATTTTATATCTGCACTTACATCTATATTAATACATAGGGATAAAGATATATGTGTTTACTACCTTGGCAATGTAAACACAACAAGGAGAGGTGCTGAAACACAGACATTCACACCAAGGGAAGGGCAAGGAACCGGTCAGGCGGCTGGAAACGTGGGCGAGGACACACAGTGTACTGCCCACCTGTCTCCAGCCACCCGAGGCCCATCCCTGAGAGCCGCCATCTTGATTGTGGGGAGGCAACTGGGAGCCCCTCCATCTTGCCTCCCCATGCCCCCGGCTTCTAAAACATAACAACCTCTTTCCCACCACTCTGATGGTCCCGCCCGAGTCTGCCGAAAAAAATATAAAACATACTATATGCACCCGGGACAAATCTCAGGGTTTGAATTCTAATCACATTCAGAGGAGTGGGGGAGGGTTGGTACCAGCTCTGATCCTTCGCCAAGGCCCTCCTCAACACCCTTGCTTCAGTTAGCCCAACCAAGCCTCAGGCTGGTGAGCTGTTACAGTGCCTTGTACGTCCACCCAAGTGGGGTGATTGCTAAAATGTTTTTGCGTCTGGAGTGCTTTTTCAAGGTAATACATTGAAATTAAATTCTATTTTGTTGTACTCTTGAATAACTGTATGGAGCCAGATCACACAAACTTTGCACCAGTGCAAGTTCAAAGTTACACTTTATTAGCACTAGGGCAAAATGTTCCCTATTTTCTTAAAAAAAACATTGGAATATTAGAAAAATCATTGCACCATGACATGTGCAGTTTGGCCTGTTACAAGCCCTAGGGCTAACATTGCTCTAGTGCAAAAAAGAGTCTTTTTCAATGCTTTATTGCACTAAGGCAGGGCATGCCAAAGTGCCAATAAAGAATAGTATTAGAACTAGGGCACACTTTGCCCTGGTGTGAAAATGCATCAAAGTGTAAACCTTTTTGCACCAGGGCAATTTTTGCCCTGTTGGTAATACCATGTCAACCTGCATTTGTCAGTTTCTGGAGGATAACTCAGGGGCAACGTGCTCGCTGTGGAAGCAAGACTACACAGAGCAACACGTCTTCGATCACCAGGTCTGCGCTTAGAAACCTCTGGTTATTAAGCGCGTTGTAAATAACCTATCATATAACATCATGATGCAACGGTTTTCTAATATGTCCAAGCGTTTTTGCCATGCTAAAACCATGTAACTTTACATTTGCACCGATGCAAAGTTTCAGTAATCTGGCCCCATGGTGTTTCAACATTTTGATAATGAAGGGTACCTGATCTTTGCTGCTGGTTGTTTCTAGGGCGAACCTAAAAAGTATTGAGCAGTTGTTTAAGAATCTATCAGATATCCCAAGTGTGTTTCAGAGCAGTCTACACATTTGTCAAGGGGATGCCTGAAAGTAGATTGAAATGAACTGATGTGTGTTGCCTGCACTGCCACGGGCTAGTCGGCGGCTTCCTTAGAGTTCCTGTGCTTCACTGACTGGTCAATTGAGACTAGGGAGCTACCCTGCGCTACTGCCATTGTGGCGACCATGTTCTCAACACTGCTCTGAAATAATGCGCATGTTGCAGTAGAGAATACAGTTTTTTTCGAACATCCAAAAACACAATAATAACATCTACCAATGTTCTGTTTAAATGTATGAGACATTTGACGCTGAGCACATACATTAGTTCATGATTCAACAATGTTATCTGACTTCGATTATCTAAGCTAAGCGACAGTACCCAGCCTCTAAAGAAGAAGAAGGCATCTCAGATGTAGGTCTCGGGTCTTAGGTTGTGCATCTTTCCTAACAGTCGAGTTAATATATATTTATTTTCGGCTGGGCAATGTGCATTAACGACAGAGTGAATCAATAACCAGAGAGATAAATATCCCATATGTAAAAAGGGCAGACATATTAAAATACAAGAACAGTAAAAGGCCATTTACTGCTCAGTGTTAGATTACAGCTAGGAAATACAAGTTGGACTGAAATAAATAAACAACATGCTTTGAGATGTATTGAGCTGTTCTACGGTAAAAATCAAGGACTAAATGTTAAAGTTCAAGTCCTACCTTTCGAGAGTCTTCGTCATAATTTAGGGAGGGCATTTAAAGTCATTGGGCCTCATTACGAGTTTGGAGGAGGTCCGGGGTCTGTGAATGAGGAATTACCCGGTCATTCCAACCTTGGAGGATCCGGTAATTCCTCATTCACAAAACCCTTCCCCATTCCCATTCGAGCCCCCAAAGGGCTCAATGGGAATGGGGATGGAGCTAATAACGGGCACGTTAATAACGGGCCCGTTATTAGCTCCCTTGTCCCCTTGCAGGACCCGTAAAGGACATCTGGTCTGCCAAGACGTTCTGTGCCGGTCCTACAAGGGAACCTCGTAATAGGGCGGAATGGGATTACCGGCACCATTGCCAGTTCCAGTAAACCCATTCCGCCAACCTCATAATGAGGCCCGTTGTTTTCTTTTCTATGTGTATTATAATGCACTGAAAGCAGAGGGACCAATTTACAATATAAGGCAAGATGCACTGCATTCTTCAACCGCTCACACCTACATGCAAGCATTTACATTTTTAAAGCGCTCACACAGACCAGCGGCATCGAGGTGCTGTTACAGGAATATGTCTCTTAGTTGCGTTTCTAATGCGCTTAATACCCAGAGGTTTCTAAGCGCGGACCTGGGGATCGAAGCTCTGTTGCTTCCTGTCGTCTTGTTTCCAAGGCGAGCACGTTGCCACTGAGCTATCCCCCCGGGATGAGGGATCTAGTTCCATGGGGTCTGTCAGCCAGCAAGAGGCCTGGCTGCAGGAGGAAGTGGACTGCACCCAGCCATCCATGCTTCTTTAAGTGGCAGGCATTTTCTCGAAAGAGGCGTATGCATTCGATCACCGCTCACACATGAGTGGATTGCTAGGATGGGACTCGTCCCCCAAAAAGCATGGGTGCAAGTCAGATAGTTGCAGGGAGACCTATTTTTACACCCGTTTCTTTTTCAGGGCCATTGAAATGCAGGCAGGCCTTCAAGTGCTATCTACACAAGCAATACAATTTTTCCTATTCATCTATGCTTTGGATATGTTCTAGTAGAAGGTTAACCAAGTGTATTTCATCAGTTTAAATTGTGGTTATCACCCCACGGGTGATGGCTGCCCAATATCAAAATTGTGTGATTTTCTTTGAATTAAAAATAAATAAATATTGTAGTCCCACCAACCGGCCTGGTTCATGGTCAGTTGTGACCCAGGGTATTTGTAAAAGCGGGTGTGAGTCGGGATGGGTGCCAGCTCAATCTGAATTCTAGGAAATAAAGAAAAAGCTATTCTAATTGAGCGCTACCTCCTAAGCTAAGGGCAAGAGTCCTGGTCCAGTGTGTGATGCCCCATTAGTATCCTCAACAGTCCCGTGTTTGCACAGAATGCAGCACACCAGCCAGGATATAATGCAAGTAACAAACCAAGGCCTGAAAAAAACAAGTATCCCTGATCATAGGACACCGAGGGGCTGCTGTACAAAAAATAAACCAAACTCTCTTTGCACATGTTTTTTAAGAGTATAATACAATCTGAAAAAGTTTGGATTCGGCACCGGGACTTGGGAAGACAGGCATAGGATTTATTAATCCTCCAGGGTGATATTGAAAGTGAGGTTGAATAATAAAGCTGAATCAGAAGTCGGGAGTAACATAGACCAAACCCCTAGATTTAGGAACTATTGGGATCACAAGGCAACCCTGTGCTATGATGCATACCTGTATGTTGTGCAGCTGTGATATAAGAGAGTATTACATATTAATCTGTGTTTTGACAGGCTAGTGGTAAAACAATGCAGGCTCAACTACGATAGTATCCACCATCAATTGCACTCCATCTTTCTCACATGTGTTTCATATTAGTCCATTGTGCTTCACATTGTTCTCTTCAGTCAAGGCAATGTTCTTGCTGGCTTGAATCAAAAAAGGCACTTTGTCTCTATGGGAAAATGAACGGGAGTAGGCTGAAAACAGCCTTTTGGGGTTTTCTTAATAACATTTTCATTTTCTAACGAATAGTTCACAAAATGTTCGGTTTAGTGAGGCTCTTCCATCTTGGAGACTTAAACCTCCACCTGGATGCTTCCTCTCCTTCCTCTGGGCTCTTTCCCAACCTCTGCAACTCTCTCTCACTCTATCCTCCCCTCTGACCCAACTCACTCAGTAGGGGACACTCTGATGTTCTGTCACATTCTCCTTTCCTCCCAGCTCACTCTCTCCATCCCACAGGCCAAGCCAAATCCAGCACTGCCACCTACATTCTTGGTTATCAGGCCCATGAAGCGCGTGTCAGTTGAGTCTTTCGATGCCACTTTCTCACCCACCACACCCTTCAGCTGACTCGCACCCTGACACAGTCCTTTCTATGCTCCACTCTGCTATATCTGATACTCTTGATGTTCTTGCCCCTGGCATGAGGATCCACTTGAAGCCCAAAGCCAAGTGCAACTCCTGGTACGACTCAGACCTCATTACCCTTAAACAAAAGTGCAGGGTGGCTGCTAGGAAATGGCTTTCTTCCTGTATATCCTGCCTCCCAATTACCGCCCAATCTCCATCACTCCTTTCCTGGGAAAACTGCTGGGAAAGCAGGCAATCTCCCAGCTTAATCTTCTCACTGAATCTGTTGGTTTTCTCCATGACCCTAAGTCTGGCTTCAGAGCCGTCAGGCTCTCCTGAACATCCGTGAAGACCTCCTTTCCAACAATGACTCCAATACCCCTTGTGTCCACATCTTACCTGATCACTCTTCTGCCTTTGACACGGTCAACCATGCCATTCTGCTCAACTTTCTCAGTGATAACCTGGGTATCACTAGTCAGGCACTGGCTTGGCTGACCTCTTTCCTCTCCGCTCCACCCTCCCCGGTCCAAGAGGATCCTTCCTCTCCTCTATCTCTACCTGTGGTGTTCCCCTGGGGTCTAAACTCTCTCTCTGGCTGTACAACTAATACGTGACACTTCTTGCCCACCACATTGCCACTCTCTGCCCTAACTTTCAGGGCTATGTGGATGACACTCAGCTAATTTTCAGGCTCCCTTCTGCCACATCTTCTCCTTCTCTCATCTCTGACCGTCTGTCCGCTATCCAAGAATGGTGTGCCGCCAATGATCTCTGCCTTAATGCGAGTAAGACTGAGAATCTCCCCATGGGCACACGTGCTCCCTCTTTTCCTGTCACTCTCTGGCCGGCCTCTCTTGGCCGTCTCCCTTCTCCCACATGCAAGGCTAAAAAGCTTGGGTCATCGTCGACTCCACACTCTCCTTCTCTCCTCACATATCTGACGTCTCTAAAAAGTCACACTACCAGCTGCATCTCCTCAGAGGTATTCTTCCATTCCTTTCCTTCCCCAGAATCTCACTGTCTCCAGAGCTCTGGTTCTCTGTAGGCTGACTACTGTAACAGCCTCTTTCGAAATCTGCCTGCTTCTACTCTCCGCCCTCTGCAACTCATCCAGAACAGGACTGCGAGACTTGTCCTTGGCCTCAAGCCCAGGGATCGTATCTCTCCAGGACTGAATCTCTGCACTGGCTCCCAGTGGCTGCGAGGATTACGTTCAAAACCCTCTGTATTGCCCACAAGCCCTTCTGGGACCTGGGGCCTCAATACCTTCAACTCTCTCTTCCTAGATATCTTCCTTCTCGAGCTCTTTGCTCATCCGCCTCCAAATCCCTCATGCTTCTCCAAGCAACGAGTTGGTGGTAGATCTCTTTCCTTGGCTGTAGCCTCCCTCTGAAACAGCCTTGCTGCCTCCCTGAAATTTGATGGACCTCAAGACCTTTCTCTTTGCTTCTGCTTTCTCTACTCCTCTCCCCTGCTGATCTCCTCACTGAAACTTCACTGGTCACCTGGATACCCTCTGATCTTGTGCCCAGGACCCCCCCCCCCCCGCCAGCTGCACACCTGCACTGCCTCCTGGGCAACCCCTGCATTTGGGGGCTGTTTCGTGGAAACAAAGTGGGTTTTCTAATATCACTGGTATTTTGTATGTGAAACATGTCTTTTTCCCTGACATGTTTCCTGGTAGCAGTGGTATATTTTTGACCTTTAAACTGTAAATACACATGTCAAGTCATGTTTGGGGTCAATGTTTAAAAATCCTGCTTTTCGGGTGAAAGGGACCTCCAGTTTTCACTTGCAGCCAAAAGCAAAGTCGTTTTTGTATCATTTCATAACAAAACCTTCTTTTCATGTGAAAGGGACTTCAGTTTGGGGTGTTTGAATGCACTCTGTACCTGTCACATATATGTATGCTAAGGGAAAGAATGTCACACGTATATGTTGTCTGATTCCATGTTGAGTTCAGATTGTGACGACAAGGTGACACATGCCACTTATCATCTCGTTGATATTGTACTCCTGCACCAAGAGATTTACACCTTACACATCTCACCTGCAAATATCTATGAAAGGATAGGGTCCGTGTTTATCTTGCAATTTGTGGAAGGAGGTTGTGTCTCACAGTGGAGCCCTGCCATGCTGAATGACTGCAGTGTGGAGTTACATCAGGCGTATTGTCCTAGAAAATCAATTGTATCCCATGAGAAGGACCAGCACAATTCAGCAAAAGGACAACTATGTCACACGAAGGCCCTAGTGATGCAGACATTGCATGTTGCTGTTGTGTCATTTAAGGAAGAAGATAGTGATGTTTTTTATTCAGTCCACAAAATGGCATATCAGGGATATTGAACCATAGCACTGGAATCCTCCAAGGGCCCTGCTTAGAAGGAAATGTAAGAACTGGAATGGTTCGTTTAAATTCACCCAGCATTGATTAATGTGTTTAAAACAGAGGAGTCATCAAAAGAGAAAGAGGGAAAGAAGATCTGGTGTCGGGGAGAGACAGAGGCAGTAAATCAAGGTCCATGACAGAGAGCAGCATAATAACACCTGACTCCTTTCCAGTATATACTAGACAGGCTAGGTTAAATGGGTCACTTTGGTCAAAATCTATCCATAAATGATTCAGAATGCTGTTATTGTAGTGTCTGCTACACAGCATTGCAGTGCCTTATGACACTATAAGATGTATCTACTGCAGAACGCAGTGATTTGTATAATATATAAAGCACTTGAGCGCAATATATAAACTCAGTGAGCTTTTTAGTACCATATTCAACAAGAAGAAAATGCAGTGATGTTTTTATGGGAGGGCAAAAGGGGGCACTTGCCCAGGGCCCCCACTTTGGAAGGGGCCCCCACAAGGCTCCCTGATCTAAAGTAAGATTCAATTGTTCACCTGACTTAAGTAGCACACGCCAGGAGGTCTTATGGTGTGCTGCTGAGGCGCTAAACTTATTGCCTGTCTGTTTTGACAAGTACATTCTGCTTTGATCAATTAATCATGTAATGCTTTCTGTGTTCACTGTGGAATACATTGTTTGTGTGTACCGTATGGCACAACTTCCGTAGCATTCTTTCCTTCTTGTGGGAATTATGTTGATCTTGTGCAATAGCCAACGTTGAAATTCATATTGATAAATTGAGTGCCACAATGGTTCAGAAGTTAGCTCAGTGTGTTAAGCACTCATTGCAGAGATATGTGTTCATATGAAAGAGAAAGATTACAAGAGCACATTCCAGCAAGGCTGGCTGAACCTTTCCTGTGTCTGAAGTGTATAAACATATGTGCATATGTACTTGGGTTTGCAGCATACAAGGTGCTATTATCAGCAATGTTCCTGCACCAGATAGGGGTTGCTATAAAAAATAACATGTCATTCGCATAGTGAAGGTCTAGACATTGGTTTGAGCATAACTATTAGTCCAAGAGGTGAATAAGTATCCAAATTCAAGACTGTGAAACCAAAATGTTCATGTATGTATCCGGGCTTTGCAAGCAGATGATACAGTGATCCTTGTCAACTCATATAACATCTCTTGCATTACTGTGCTGTCTTCTATGAGGTCTGCCTTCTTGCATGCTGGTGGCATCATTTAGCACATTACTTGTTATGTCTTCTTATGCAGGCCATTTGAGTGGAAGGAGTGGCAGATAGGAGAGAGCGGACCAGATGTTGTAGGCCTTGGCAAGCATATTTTAAGATCTGCTCATCTGACACAAAAAACGTTTCACTTTTTGTGTAAAAGTCAAAGGTTTTTCTGCACATTTATGAATTACAATTTCACAAGCCATTGTTTTGGAAGTATTTAAAGCATAAGTACAAAAGACATTCCTAGATTAAATCTGTTAAATCACATCGATTGGTATGCTGGTACTGATATACTTCACTTGAAGATGGAGAGAATGAAGATAGAATCATTCCATTTTGCGAAACACCCTTCTATAATTGTCAGGTTTGGAAATGTGATTTGTGTACTTTGCAAGTCAGTTTTATAAAAGGATATTGTTTTAGTACTTGGTAAGAAATGGAAAAGAATGTGTTCAAATGCAGAAATTGCAGAGTTGGCACAAATCCCAGATCCACCACTTAAGCAATTTGTGATCGTGGGCATATCATTTAATCTTTTATTGCCTAACCTCTTAGAATTGTGAGTCCCTAAACCTTTTGAAATTGACAGCCCTTGAGAGTGATTTTCTTCTCAGGGTATGATCTTCATAAAAGCCTCACTCATGGTTTCACTGACTATAGGGTTGCTTCCACTATAATAGTGAGCATTGATATACTGCACACCACAGGCACGTTTTCCCTTGATCTCTAAAGGCAACACGATTTGAAAACCATGTCCCACTTCTAATCTCAGTCTGTCTGGATAGAGACACATTCCTGGTAGCTTTTAATCTGCATTCACTATCCATGTTATGGTACATGTAGCTTTCTCCTTCCTTACAATTGGTGGTCTCTATCCATGCATGAGCACTTTAGGCAGCTAATGTGAGTACTCAGCCTATTCTGGGTTACATGTACCTTTTAGATACAGTCCTGCATTAATACTACAGGCTGCATACCTTCCCGGATGTTATTGATAAAAAGTATCCTGTTTCTATACTAGGAGAGAAGTAACCTCTTTCGTAGATTGCTAATGCTGGTCTTGAAATGCTACTTGTTTATCATTCTGATTAGAGCAAGAATGAAGAGGGTAAGGGGACTTTCATGGCGTAGCCATGCTTATTTTGAATGCTGTGAGGCAGCAAATAAACCTATAGTTATGATCACGGTGGGGGGGGGGCGCCACCAGATTTTCTTGATCACGTAATTCCTTTGGTATGGGTGAGGGGAGCCCCAAAGATGTCCATACCCAGGGCCCCACACATGCTTAAGATGGCCCTGAGTAAACATACGTGCAAGTAAGACATTTCAATACTTATTTAAGATGCTTATATTCAATTATACATTTTCTTCATTACCGATCGCCATTACATTAGATTTAGGTGTGCTCTTTTTGTTTCACTAAGGCCAGCACCTAAAGAACATTTTACTTCCTTTTAGTGCCCATAGTATACCTAAGCTTTTTGTCTGCATTTCTATGGACCTCCCAGGACCGGTTACAGCACTGAACAATTACCTACAGAGTTAAATGTGCCAAGTTTCACCATATTTGGAAATGTGGTTATACGTTCATTGCAATGTAAGTTCTAATGTGTTCACACAGCCGCACATATATTACATAGGAGATTTCCATGATCAAATGCCCATTGCACCCATGTTTGTGATTTTAGACATCATGTTCTAATACTTTCGAAACAGAAATTAATTACTGTTATAGTATGACTATTGGTGATGTATGCATGCATCGTTGTGGAGAAACGTAGAGGTTTCCACGTTGTGGCTTGTGCTCCTAACTTCCACCCACCTCATGGAAAAGTGTGTCTAGGGGAAAGGTAGGAAGAGCACAGATGCAGGGGAGAAAGTGGCCAAAGTGCTGGCTCTATGGGCTCGAGCCTGGGGTTTCCTGTGAAAATGAACCCTTAGAGAGGCACCACCTGACAGGTAATTCATGCCTGTGGCCTGCTGGTGAGAAGGGCATTGCAAATGTGGCAATAATAGCACCTGGCATTACAGTGCTTAGAAGCTGGAGGACTCTAGCATGAGGCACTTTAAAAGTAAAGATTAACGGAGAAACACACTATCATCGATGTGAACCTAGAGGCCAGGAAGGACCCAGCACCCAGCGGCTTGACTATAAGGTGCTAGAGGGGACAATAGAGCATGTGTCCCCCCAACCGCCCACTTCGTCCATTTGGGAAAGTAGGAGGCGAGGGAAGCATGGGTATGCTCACATCGGAATACCTGGTCTCCATCACTGTGCCCCCATTGCATGCATCCCGCTGCTCATAGAAGGAGGGGAGCAAGGCCAGGTGAGTATGTGAAACTGCATCTTGATTTCAGGAATCTCCGGCTCCTCATGGTTCCTAAGGATCTAAGGTTTTAGCAACCGAAAATTGCCCACACAGCCCAAACATGGTCTGTGGTGTCCTTGTGCACAGTTTTATCATTTACTAGCATTTGGACCAACACAAGGGCCCTGAAACTAGTTCATTAGTTAATTATCTGCAAGTACCTTACATGAAGCGACTCTTTCAGAAGCCATGCCATCCCTGATGTCTCTGCTTTTCTCCGGGCAAGCAGACAAACTGGTGGCACCAGATGGCAAAGGGTGGGAGCATCATGACCCTGTGGCTGGAGATGACCCAGGCGACAGCATCCGATGGCATTCTGGCAAAGAGAAGACCAAAATCTGTAACACTGAGACCAGTCTGTCACACGGATGCCCTGACCCTGATCTGGAGGACACCTTCCAAATCCCCCCAACCAATGCCTCGGTTCTCACCAGGGAAAGCCAAGCCTGCTGTCCCTAAAATCATTCTCCAGCAAGCCGCGCCTGAAGACCTTAATCCTCCCAATTACAAACAGAAACACCTCAAAGATTCTCCATAACCTGACAGAAAAAAAATCAATACGAAACCTTGAAATCTTGCATCATTTCTGAAAGTTGGCCCATTTAAAAAAAAAAAGTCCACACTCTAAAACTGATCATGCTGTCTGTAATCCTTCTCATGTTCTCAAATAATTTCCCGTTCTGACATGTCTGTCTAATGCAAAGTGTTCCTCCACTGGCCTTAGGTCCTGCATGTCACCGTCCCACTCTCTTTGGATGTGTGGTATCCCCAATGTAGGGCCAATGTGCCTCTCAAACTCCCATCCACCAGACAGTGTGCTGCGCCCCTCCTAACCCCTCCCCCCGCCCTCTTTCCGTTTTCAGATGGTATTCCGCCTCTGGGAGTGTTTGCCATTTCCCCTCTGGCCCTCTGTGTATTCTCCCTCTGTGAGTGTGACCCACTCTCTTCTGTGCCTGTATGCCACGGCTCTCATAGGGCTTGAGTGCCTTTCCACCCTATCGGTCTGTGGTCCATGCCGAACTTGTGATGTGAGATGTCCTTTATCACTCTAGCCCTTTCTAGGGTGGGCACTGCGAGCCATCCTCTTAGAACCTGTGAACTGTCCATCCAAAGCCTGCCTGCATCCTCCTTCTGGGCCCGTGTGCTTCACCCTCCCACGCCTAGGCACTGCCCCCTCAGTCACGTTCACCTTGTGAGAATTCTTCAATGTGTTACTGTCATTGCATTGAAATTTGCCCTTGCCCTTACTTTAAATGTTCATGTTTTCTGTTTGCAAAAGTCTCATGCTACTGAAAGCAATAGAGCAATGCAAACCGCTGTCCGAGGCCTGCATTCTAGGGTCATAAACTACCACACATGGCTAAGATCTGATACTCTGACGAAACTGCGAAGCCAATACAGGGCCGACAATATCACCAACTAATCAATGACGCAGTGTGTGTACTGCTACACCAAGCGCCTTGTTGCTTAAACATGTGATGTGCTTTGAAACCCATCTGTACACTTTTAGGAGCTAAAAGACAGCAAATAATTGTATTAAATACAGGGTGAGCTAGGTTTTAGAGGTTGGACGATGAATCTGCTCATTCGTGGTGGGCTGGGGGACAACTTCTGGGAGGACGCGATGAACATGTGGAATAGAAAAGAACAAAATAAACAAAATAAGCATCCATCTCTTTTTTAACGAAACAAGTCGTCCAATAATTATAATGTTATTTCTTGATGTATCACAAAGTGTTTGAAAAAAAAGAAACATGTTGTATGCAATAGTAGTGCTCCCTAGACAATGTGAGTGTGAATACATGTGCACCCTCTGAGAAGCGTAGCAGTGCGGTCATGTACCTGCATGCAGTCCCAGTGCCTGGGGAAAGGAATGTACTATGAGGAAAATCACACGATTCGAATAGACGAGCCTGTATTCACCAGCACTGTAGCACACCAGGCCCTCCACGTGACAGCCTACCCTTGCCCATTGAGAAGCGGTGCCCGCGTGGTCATCTACCACTTTAAGGTACCATCCATCTCATGCGAGAAGCCACCCACTGCCTCCTATTAAGCACTATCTACCACGTGGCTTTCCAGACAGGTCCTGTATGTCCATCCCTCTCCGGGATCGGCCACTGCGCTCCCCGCTCCGCTGATTCAGGTGAACTTTGCAGGAGAGAGTCACGTAGCTTTCCATATATTTTTCCCTATGATCCGGGGTAAAAATGTCCATTGAACTAGTCAGCCAATGGCCACCTCTGAAATCGATCCATGTCATGAATCTACATCAGTTACGTGGTTGGCGTCCTTCTGTTTCCACCATCCTATGTTTGGACATAGACTAGCATTAGAACGCCATTCTGCAAGGAAGATTCCACTGCACTCCTGCTCTTTCGATTGAAGGAGAGCAAAGGGGAACACCACAGCGACCTTGGCCAACCTACATTGTCCCTGCTCAGGTGTCAAGATATCCTGACCCAGGAATACGTGATAGGCGACCATCCAGGCTGAAGCGATTGACCTAAGCGACGCAATTAAAAGCCACATTTTAATACATTTGGCCAAATAAATAATTCAGACGTTCCTTCTGCTGGCTCCGACCCAACCAACACTTGCAGCTGAAAAGCACCAAGGGCTTTAATGTGCAACCATAATTGCGAAAGGGCAGGACGTCCCTGCAACACAAAGCAGATTAGCAATTAACTCGACGAAGGGCTGAGGTGGGGAAATGGCAGATTTCAATAAATGCCACGGGCTGTTTTATGTGTGTTGAGGTAATTAAACATTTCAACCTGCTTTGAACCACTAATGCAAATGGTCCTCCGCTGCAGGCGGTATACCCACGTCGCGGTGCATCCTGCAAACGCGCCCTTTTAAGCCTTGCCACTCCAGAGGGATGTTTGAACAACCCTCAAAGATGGACGTGGCGTCAGACCTTCATGCAGCCTGGTTGCCTAACAGTTTGTAGGAGGCTGAGGATAAAACAATGGCCAACAGCATGAGGGATTCTTTCAATTATAGCCTCTGTGTGATAAGGATGTCATGTCTGCTCCCAGCCGCTTATTTATATGCATTGTTTCACACCATCTCAGAGTTTGGCGTGTAATCAGGACATGCTGGAAATGGATAAATGGAAGCTCATATATTTCTGATGGATAATGGCCCGAGGACCGCGAGACGCGGAGCAGCCGGATAGTGGCTCCTGTCATCTACGAAGAACGAAAACATCTGCCATCCGGCAAGTAAACCAAACGATCCCTGTGGTGAAGCTGCCGAGGAAATTCATCTTGAAGGATTCGAAGCAACAGGAGACCGGATTTAACAAGCTTTGTGGAGGTGGGGCCTCCGCTGGCCCCACAACAATTACCAGAATTGTGGAGAACCCAGCTCATTTACACAGTGGGATCATGCCAAGGATAACCACGAGTAGAAGAGTGGTCTGGTAGATACTCCTTTGCAAGGCAGTTCAATAGGTCCACCTTACTGTGCCAGAACTGTGAACTTAAGAGGGCAAAATATATATGTATATATATACACACACACGCACACACACAAGCACGCTCGTACACACACACACACACACACACACACACAAACACACACACACACACACACACACACACACACACACACCCTAATTGTAAACATCTTCCTTTTGCCACACTCTCCTCCCCTTCTCTATTTACAGAAGGGGATACCTCCAGTCTGCAGACAGATTCTCCAGATTCTCCAGCGACTTCTACTGACCCTACAATTGTGTGGAGAAGTATTCAGAAGTAATCTGGTGGCACATGTGATTGAATTGTGGCTCCACTATGATTGCACCTGTTTAACTGCATTAGTAGCCCAATACGGTAACCAATGTCCAGCTTCAATACAACCACAGCTTCGTCTGCATTCAATTCACTACGTAAAGCCAGCGTCTATGACTTATTCTACCTTGAATTTCAGCATCTCTACATTTATTGAATCGTTTATTTTCTAGAGCAGTTGTGCATGTGTAATCTTCTTCTTTTACATTAGAGATTTCACTAGATTCTTTACTTCGTCATTAGTCTCCCTAGGATCCATACATTCTCTTCAGTCAGTCAGTATACCGAGACATTGTGCATACTTTTTATGACATCACTGGATTCTTTTTGTCTGCTCCTTCTCATATTCCTTCAGGGAGCTCCTCCCTCAAGTTGTCATCCCTTCAGGGATATATTTGGTAAGGTTGTCTTAATGGGTATCTTCTTTTGTACACACGCTGTGGTTTTGGCTCAACAGCTGATGTCAAACAGGGCACAATCTCAGGTCTCCAACATAGGGAGGGAGGGGGGAACAATTTCCTGCAGAGGCATGCAGCCACTCCTCTACACTGTTGTGCACTCTGAAATGCAAATTGGAAGTTTACTCATGGACCCAAAAGGCTGAATTAGAGCCGTAAGAAACAGATTGTGTATCAAACCTCACAATGCATTTTGGCTAACTGAAGAGTTGATATCCTGGCAAGCATTCAACGAATCAGGAGTGGAGTGAGAGAATTTGTTGATCATATTTAGAGAACAACTCCATAGGAGCAGCAGACCTTACTTTAAACCAAAACACTATTTCGATGAAATGATCCGTGCCCAAAAAAACCTCCTTCGTAAGGACCTTACAAATCGAGATGGTCCATTCTTTGTGAGAGGCCCCTGGATCAAAAGACAGAAAGAAAAATACATAAATTGGATCGCCACACATCGAATGATGATGTACCAAAAGGAAGAAGAAGCAATGCTATAATTTGTGGCAGTTCTTGAATGGTGGGAAACTGACTAGCTGTCCTTTCCAATTAAATCCCATACCTGAAAGCGTGTGGGTTAATTATGTTGGGAATCTATTTAGTAACAACAATCAACAGAGGGAAGATCCTTTGACTACCCAAGGCTTACAATGGAACATCAGCTATGATAAAGAGGACATTTTGTCCATAATTTTGAAAGCCAGCAGGTTGCGATGAGGCCCCAGGTACCAGCCTCCTGCCATGATGCGTGGTAATCACAATTTTTAAGGGCGATCGGGTGGTACCCAAAAATGAATGACCAATCACCAGTCTTGATGTATAGGGCAAGATTTTTTCTAGTTTGCTGAAACTGCTGATCGAGTGGGTGAAGGAGTCGGGAGCTTTTGATATCCACCAAACAGGCTTTGTTAAAGGAGTTGGTTGTAATTTAAACCTACTCCTAATAGCCTTTTAAAAATGAAGACGCTAAGAGGTGATTGTAAGATCTACCTAGTATGCATTGACATGGAACATGCTTTCGATAGCATTGCTAGAGAGAGAATGTGGCATCATTATTGGTAATTCCATAGAGAGCGACTGTGGAGTAGCGGCAGAGTAGCAGTCTAGGCAGTGACTGCAGCTACTCTTTCTTCAGTTTGCAATCTTTCTGCAGCCTTTACAGTGGAGGTGGAGCTTGCCTACTAATACCCCACTTCACCGCCGAGCGGCCGCGGAGTAGCAGCAGAGTAGCAGTCTAGGCAGTGACTGCAGCTACTCTTTCTTCAGTTTGCAGTCTTTCTACAGCCTTTACAGTGGAGGTGGAGCTTGCCTACTAATACCCTGCTTCACCGAGGAGCGGCATCAGAGTAGCGGCAGAGTAGCAGTCTAGGCAGTCTATGGCTGCTATGGATACTGTCCCCGCCGCACAGGAAGGAGGACGGCGATTAAGGACCCTGCGCTTATGCGCTGATGAAAAGAAGAAGCCATCTAGCGGTAAGGAAAAAAACGCCCGTGCACACACCAGGCCGGAGGGCTCTGATGACCTCTTCGTCCCGGACCAGGCTGCTCGGAAACCCACAGGTGTTGGCTTCATGGCCCCCGGCACGTCAGGTTGGCCAGTCACCATGAAAACATCTATGCAGCCTTCACACAACCTAAATCCAGCTACAGAAGCCCTCCCGGAGGCTCGAGGTACGAAATCCGACAAAACCACACCGGCTTTCGCCGGCAACAGAGACAGCCCCTGTCATCCAAGTGCCAGCCTGCACCCCCAAACGCCTTAGACTTACCATTGTCCGCGGCGGCTGGGTCTGGTCCGCCGACCGCTGGGACCCCGTGCTCACTCTCTCTCCCTCCGGTCGCTAACTCTCCGCCGTCTCTCGTAGGAGGGGCGGTGCAGAGCCGAGGAGGGGGGGAGTGGCCAAAGCAGCGCAGCAAGTCTCAATGGGAAATAGCTCCTTTGTGGACACAGAGGATGAGACCAGGTGGGAGCCTCTGGAGGGGCAAGCTGAGCCCGGTACAGCAGGAGATCTTTCGACTAAAGACAATGCTTTCAGTTCTAATGAAAGGACAAATATCCCTATACCTGAAAACACCCAGTTTGCTGAAGCCCTGAATAACACCCACGAGGGGCGCTTCAGCATTCCAAGCCACTTACTTTGAGCATTGACATGCATCAAATACCAAATAACTGAGAGCGCAGCCAGCACAATCCAAAGCTTGTGCACAGGGGAGCTTATCTGCGACCAACACAGCGGACCCCAATGAGGAATGGGAACACTCGGACATCCAGAGCAGCAACTGTAGTATTCAATCTGCTCAGCAACAAAAACACCACCCTTAACTAAGGAAGAAGGACCCCGCTCCAAGAGAAGTAAAAGATCTCAAAAGATCAAAACTTCACGGGCCACCCAGCCAAGTGGAGCAACCATCCACATAGTTGGTTCTCCAAAAAAGGGCGAGGAACCAGCTACTTCTACAAATTACAAAAAACAGCCAATCAAACTCTTAACCAGGAAATTATTAAAACCTAAGGACACTGCTAAAAAAGTGGGAACTAAATCCGCTCTAACCCACACCTTAAAAGACTTCTTTGGGAAACAATGCAAAAGAAAATACAGTAAGATCTGTGAAATTAGTGACAGTGCCATTTTGGAAGTCGTGTTCAGCTCGGAGCTACATGCAGAGGATCACAACGCGACGGAAACAACTCCAAACTTGCCTGTTCTGCCGCAACAGATCAACCCAAGATAGATGGACATTGCCACTGATCCAAAATTGACCAAAGAAAAACTTAAAAATCCAGAGCCATCGATAAGAGATCTCGAAGCAATGCAAGAAAAACAGCACACTGAAGGCGCCACCGCATCTCTGGATACTTTGCACTTTGTATCCCATCGCACCAAAAGCCATCCCTGAACAAATCAGTCACATTGGCAAACCTCCGACCATCTTTACCAGAACTTGGGGGAGAAGAACTACCTAGAGTGACCTCAGACCCAAGCCCAGAGGAGGGAAAAAGACTGAGTAGTCAGCATCACCTGGACTCCACTTTGGACCAAGACCAGGGAACACATCCTAAGCCCACAGACCACTCTACTGATCAAGACGAAGCTGTAGATTTGGCCCTCAGAAGCAAAACGCCCCCATGGGCAAGAAACTATACAAATGATTCTTTGACACACATTACTCCAACTCCCCTGAGAGGTAGAAGACACAGCGAACTACCGGAAACACCTTTGAGAGCACGCAGACTCAGCGAATTTCCAGAGTCCACACAAGCTGATTCGCCAAAGAAGAAATTGGACATTCTGACAATCATTTCAGCCGTGAATGTGGCCCTCGCCCCTTTTCACAAAACTTTACGAATCGATCAACGACACTCTAAAAGACCACAGCACCATCTCAGAAATTATGCACTCCAAACTCCTATACCTGGAGGGCTACTTTGCTGCTATGGAAAAAAAAGTAGTTAAAGCTCAACTGATAAAGATCAAAGAGACGCCGAAGACCAAAGGCAAGAAACCTCAAGTACCACCCAAGAGATAGGGTGTCAGACAATGAGAGATTGGAACAAATCCAACCAAGTGTCGCTCTGCTTTCCGACATGCTATGGAAGAGACGACCATCCGCCTGCCAGCCTTTTACAAAAACAAAACAAAAAACCGACAAGTTCAGAAAAAATCAACAGCCAATCAAGTATGGAGAAAGACAGAAGCAACAAAATTGGACAACGAGAAACAAAGCGACCATCAAACTGCATATGGGAAGGTGACAAGTCAGTACGGGAAGCAGACCCAGCAAAACCTAAAATAAAGGGAAAAGAACTAAAGTTAAACAAAGAGTTCTCAATTTTTTCAGAACAGAAATCCACTCAACCAGAAACATCAGAAAGAGGGAAACAACTGGTCTTCCGCCTACCAACATTGGAAAAGAGACTGGCTACAAAGCAAGTTACAAAATGAGGGTCGACCTCAACCTTAGAGAGAAGTAATCAATCGAGCAATACTGAGTCCTAACCTGCAAAGGGGAGAAACCCAGAGGCCTGCATTGATTTGGAGGAGCCCACGAGCACACTGAACACATCAAGATTGACAGAAGATCTTTTGATGGAAGAAGCCCTGGCAAATCTGAGCCAACACTCTGATGACTCGCCAGTGGTGATACCTGATGAGACACCACCCTCGGTTTAGTCTAACGCATGGAGCCAAGTACCACCATCTACTGCAACTACCGGGGAGGCAAAAGATGAATCCCCCTTTTTGACCATGGAGGAACACTGCAAAAAGATGACCAAAATTGAAAAATGGGGATCTGATCATCGAATATGCAACAAACAGGTGAACCCCCCAGAAAGACCGCAACAACACTACTACTCTAAAGCACAGAGGTCTCTAAATCCCAGTCCTAGGAAACTGTCCAGTAGACCTCACAAAGAAACAAGATCCCCACGAGGGCGACAGTGGAGGCAATCTCCAACACAACGTGGGAAAGGGAAGCAGAGAGTAGAATCTAGAGACACAGAAAAGCGAAGCAAAGGTGCCCCAAAACCCAGCATTCAAAATGAGACAATTCCAAATCTGGCTTTCAAATTGAACCAAATGCGCAAAATCAGAAATGATGTCATTCTCAAAAGAAGAACAGTTATGGATCTGTTCCACTAGATACCGAACCTCAGGTCAGTGGAACCAAGCGACTTAAAATTAGTAGAACCAAGTCACGAAGGAAGAAAAGCAACCAACTACCTGTATATAATCTCTAAAACAGTAAAACAGAGGTTACTGGATACCACAAGAAATGTTCGGGAACTTGGCTATGAACTGAGAGAAATTGAAGAGCCAAGATATCAACCATCTCAAGAAGCATACAGGAAAGGTAACATCCATTCAAGCCCTGCAACAAGAAAAGAAAATACTAGCCTCATCAGGTCCCCATCGGAAAACAGCCAAAACATGCGCTGTCGATCGGCCAACGTGGAAGAACAAACCGAAACGCACATGGTGAGAAGGTCCAAAGAGGAAAGAGGCAACGAAATTTGATCAAACCAGGAAAAAAGACCTGAATACACTTTGAAACCAAACCAAGAAAAAAACTCAGAGGCTATAAAGGAAAGCGGACGAAGACCATCTGGTCCTCTGACAGCAATAAAGAGAACATTTGTGCAGAACGTCGACATAGCATCTACACAACCGAAAGAAAAGGAAAAATCCAACCCCCTGCAGAACCTATGGGCCTGGCTACCGAAATCCTTGGCCTCTCAAAGGAAATAGCAATTCAAAACCATCCAACCAGCTGACCCATCAACTCAACGAACAACCTCCAGACTTGGTTCATGGAACACGTGATGGTTCTCCCATCTTATGGTCCTGGGAGACGTGAACTTGGACTCCTTCGAAATTATGTGTCTTCAGGAGACATGGCTCACTGAAAAGCCTATCTTAGACGGCTTCAACCTAGCGCTCGCCCCAGCCAAAACAGGAATCCAAGGGCAGCCATCCTGAGGCCTACTAACTGCTGTACGTTCAGGGAAAGGAATGAAGATGACAAAAATCCTGACATCTATGATATTCCTACTAATTGCCCAAGTGAAGTGGATGCACTGGAATTCCAGAAAAAAGAAGTTAGTGACTGTTTCTGTCACAATTATGAACATCTATTGGAATCCAGAGGCCATCCCGGACAACGACTACCTGGAGATGATAGCATAAGAAATTGATCGAGTGTATATTGATCATGAAGAAACCAACCTACTAATCTGTGGTGATTTAAATGCAGTCTGCACCAAAAAAACTCAATCCTTTCTGAGGACTTTAGCGGTGCGGTGTGGGAAAGCTTGTATCCCCCTAATGAATTCTAGATACCTTTTCGACCTAGATTCCACCTACCCTCGAACCAACAGCATATCATGTTGGGAAGGCCAGAACTCCTTGGCCACAATCGATCATATTTTTGCTTCCACCCCGATGCTGCAAATCATTGATTCCTTTAACATTCTTAAAACTTTGGCAAGTGATCACAATCGACTGACGATAACGTGGCCGTCTCTCCTGATGGGAAAAGTCATGCCCAACTCAAATTTGGTCACACATCAAAAAGGAAATCGTCTCTCACTGGGTGCGAACAACATCATCTCTTTGACCAACAACTGCATCCAGCTAGAAACATCGGGAGTACCAAATCCCCAGCCAGATTACGGCTGCCTGCTTAACGCTTTCAAAAAACCAAAACATAACACGTGCATGGAACAAAGAAACCCATCCACAATTATGACCAAACACTGGTCGCAAAAAGACGGCCCCTACGAAAACTAAAAAGAGCATTTGCCAAGAACAGCTCGGAGGCAAACAAAAAAGCACTAATGGACAGACTCAAGCTTTATAAGACCTGGCTAAAATCCTATCGCCTGTCCTTATATCAAAAGGATTTGGAGGACATGTTGAGGGCCATTAGTGGCAAAAACACCCACAACTTTTGGGATTTGATAAGTGCTACCGAACGAAAAACCACTAACTCGGTAATACATAGCATTGGCGAACACACTTGGTTAAAACACTATAAAAGCCTCTTCTACGACCCACTTGGAACTTCATCAAGTCTGCAGGAACAAGACACATCGCCCTGGGTGGACCTCCACAATAGACAGGACATCTTGGAAATCCTGAAAAAACTTTAAAACTCACGTGCTTCAGGACCAGACGGGTTGTCAAATCTTCATCGGAAGCAGCATCCGGCAGAATGGTCTCTGTTTATCAGCCAAGTTTTTCAAAGATTAACAAAATCCAAGACACTACCAAACTCCTGGACGACTGCTGTAGTATTTCCGATCTTCAAAAAGGGGAAAAGAGACAATCCTAAAAACTTCCGTCCAATTGCACTCTTGGACGTCATCGGAAAAGTCTACGGGTCACTGCTGCTATGAAAATTCCAATCATGGTCAAGAAAGGCTCCCTGTAAGGACCCATTTCAGTCTAGGTTCAAGAAAAACACAGGCACTGACACCAATATACTAACTTTGAGCGTCCTAAAGAGCAAAACCCTGGCAGGAGTAAATCAAATCTTCATGGCCTTTATCAACCTGAGTCAGGCTTTCGCTCAGGTAGACAGAGCAAAAATGTGGGAGAAACTAAAAAAATGGAAATGTCCGGCTGAATTACTACAACCCATCAGGGCACTCCACAATAACACCAGGATACAAGTCCACCTAAACCATCAAGGGCTCTTGTCAGAAGAAATAACCACTAATTGTGGGGTGAAACAAGGATGCCCACTGGCCCCGGCCCTGTTTGTGACATACATGGGAGATTACAAAGAAACAGAGGAAAGGGTGATAGCCTTCCCCCCGCAGCTTGGCCAGACCAAAATATCAAGGATCCTATATGCGGACAACATAATCCTTCTTGATGAAACTGCTATAGGTCTACAGAGACAGCTCACATACTTTTCAAAGTACATCGCAGAAAACCATCTAGAAATAAACAAATCAAAAACCAAAATACTCTCGTTTGGTAGAGGTAAAGGGAAAGCGGACATCTTCGTTTTGCAGCTGGAAGGAGAACGAATCGAGAAGGTCACGGACTTCAAGTACTTGAGCATTATGATTGATATCTCTCAACATGAAAACGCCATGCAAAACTACCTCCAAAACAAAGAGCCTAATATCCCAAGCTAAAGCGATCGATAAGAAGTTTAGCCGGTTTTCTCTAACTCCGGTTATAAACTTTTACAAGGCGAAGGCTGTTCCATCTCTCACATATGGCGCAGAAGCAATGCCAGGGCTACCAAAGAAGATCTGGTGCATACTCAAAAGCAACTTCTGGTGGAAAGTGCTGAACCTACCAAGCTCGACACCGATAGCCCTAATAAGGCGGGAGTTGAGTCAACTGTCCCTACAATCGGTGGTCGAAAGGAATTCCACAATGCTTTTTCGGAAACTTATGTAGGAAAACAGCCCCCAGCTACGGATAGAAATCAAAGAAGAGCTGACGGGGAGGCGCTGCCCAGTTCTAAACCTTTGGGCAGCCGATCAAGAAGCTAAACTAGAGATCATCCAGTGCTCAAATCAAGATCTGATTGAAAACCCAACAAGGATTCAGAAAAAAATGGACGGTATAGACTGGATCAGGACATGTTAACAAGCAGCGAGGTACAAACTAACTTCAGAAATTCCATATGTACCTCGAAAGCTACATGAACTACAACTGTTTGTGGGTAAATACCCAAACCGATAACTGAGGAACACCTTCTTGAGAGCTCGCCTCAATCTTCTTCATACCAATGAAATTCTAGCTATTTGTGGACTCGTGATCTCCAACAAATGTAGATTTTGTAAAAATCCCAACGAAGTTGAAACGACGAAACATCTTCCCATGTCGTGCCCAGGAGTGGAAAACATCAGACAAGCATACTTGACCCCTATCTTGGCCAATGCTCACATCTTCGAGGAAGAGGTATGGTGGTCAAGACTTATCGGAGGACAGAAGACGGCATGGGTGATGGCCGCAGCTAAAATAATGGACCTAACTCTAATGAAAATGTCCGATAACGGAAAATAGACTAATTACTAAAACAAAGCGGACAAACTATGGAATCAACTCTTGTAAAAACCTTGTGGGTTAAACAAGTAAATAAAAAAATAAAAACATAGAGAGCGACTGTGGGAGAAATTGACAACATTGGATTGCCTGGAGGACTTACTATTAGCTATTAAAAATCTGTACATGGGAACAATGCTGCAAATTAGACTCAATCAAGAAGCGCATATGACCAAAAGCATCCCAACATTTAAGGGATTAAAGCAGGGATGCCGTCTGGCTGACACATTATTTAACTTCTTCATTGCTGACCTGCATGATGTCATAAATCACCCAGCTTCTTGCTCCCTGAAGATCATTGGACACATGATATGGTGGCTCCTGTATGCCGGTCCTTGGTTATCTTAGCTAGAACCCAGAGAAGCCTAGAGAGAAAATTGGACAACCTTCAACAACATATTGAACGAAATGGCTTACAAATCAATGCTAGTAAGTCCGAAATATTAATCTTGGTGAGCAGAAGCAGCCAAAAATCAAAGACCTTGAGGTGGACCCTAAACAATCATAGAATAAGGCCAGTGCAATCTATAAAACATCTAGGTGCCATGATAAGTGCAGGTGCATGTGATACCCTGTGAAAAGAGTGTCTAGAGTCCAAAATTAACTAATTAACTGCTCAAGGCATCATAATTGGATGGAAATATGGAACATTTTCGCTACTGCCGATTGTACACTTCTATAATCAGAAGGTGACACCAGCAATCACTTATGCCGCAGAAGCCTATCTGGGATTATCATGGGAAATATGGGATCACCTCAAAGGAAGGTTCTAGAGATAGATTTTGCACCTCCCAAAGGCTGTCACTATAACAGTGATTAGGCACAATCTCAGTCTGTTATCTTTACGAGAAAGGGTGGTCTGGAAATCTCTACTTCTCTTTGGCAAATTGCGCACACCCGACTGTCCGCCCCAATTCAGGATTTTACAGATTAAGTGGCATCTCTAGACTGTTCCTTGAATAGGTGGCTAGAAAGATGTAGTGCAATTTTGTCAAGTGTGTGTTTATCTTTTCCAGAAGCCACACACGTGTAAAAAGAACACTGTGGGCTGATGACTGATGGAAACAGAATTAAAAAGAGCTAACTCCAAGGTACACACGCTTTCAAAAAATCTATCAGCATTGTCTAATGTGAAACTGTTATACCTTAAAAGGTTCCCCGAGGGCAAGATATGGAGAATTGTTCCTGAGATTCCGATTAAATATACTACATTCAAAGGCCACCTTATGTAGATATGGAGCGGGCTCAGGAAATGCCAACTGTAGACGGTGTAATGCTCAAGTTGAAACCAAAACCGTTTGTTCAAAAAACTCTTAGTTGATGCCGAAGCATGGTGGGAGGCCTTGTATTGTGGGGAATATGCTGTGTTGACCTGTGCTCTGGGAAAATTCTTAGAGATGATCCTTTTAAAAAAAATGTAAAGAACTGTAATTTACAGAACAATTGGAAGATTTGGAACATGTGTGATCATCATGATTTTGATTGGCAAAAGTGTGTAATTAATTAAACACCTAAATAAAAAATAAAGAATAAAAAGATGTATGGGGTGCTAATGGCATAGAGTGACGCGTTTGGTCGTGCGTGCCTTCATCAAAGCAAAAAAAGTCCACAAAGCAAGATGGCCACCATAGATGCAACAGGATCTCGGAATCACATTCCATGCCACTTTCTATGTTAGTGGGGCATGAGGAGGAAGCTTATGGAGGCTTTTGGCAGGCCGTATTAGGTTGGTGCGGGAAGAGATGGGAACAAGGAAGGAAGATGCAGGGAAAGTGGTTAGGCACGCAGAGAACAAAGAGGGAACCTCAGGTGCAGAAACAGGGAGCCATGGCCATCAGAATGCAGACCTGCTGATTGGCTGGCTCCCTCTAACTAGGTGCTCATGCATTTATTTAAAACCTACTCCCTGACAATTTGTTTGGGATCATCCTTTTGTGTGTGGCGACCATGAGGCAGACCTAAATGCCTGCTTTGCTATCATGGCTTCACCGTGTGCTCAGACATGCATGCCCTTTAGGGATTTACACTAGCTTAGCAGTTTCCTGCACCAGGCAAACCCAGTACACATCCTGTGTAGGTGGACCTGAGTATTTAGCAATCTGTCAGACGTGCAAAATTAGCAGGCCACCAACACTTTACTCCGACTGCCTTAAGTGTGTGATTGCCTTATGTGTGTGTTTCTAGGCAGCCCATTATTGAATGTGCATATCTAGTAGAGACCTCACCCAACTCCACATATTCTTACCTAAATTGCTGGAGGATTCTTTGAAGATGGGCTTCTGATTTGTAGGAAAAGTTTAGCCATATTGGAAGAATAGCTCAGGGGCAACACGTTTGGCTTGGAAGCAAGACAACACAGCTCAACAGAGGTTCGAACCCCTTTCCTGTGCTTACAAACCGGTTGTTGTTATAAACAAACAATTATTATAAATGGAATGGCCTGCATTCTTTTTCTCTTACTCCAGTTTCTTCTTCTTGCTACTGTGCTGTTCCTTTTTCTCTTCCTTGTCCTCCATTCTGGCTTGACTGGCTGCCCCATGCTGGGACCATTTAGTAGGAAGCTGCTACAGTATTGCTTGCCTGTGAAATCCTCTTAGACAAGGTGCCTTGATGTAGGGAGCCTCAATCACCATGAAAATGTCTCCAGCATTGTAGAAAGCATGTACTTCCCAGGCTCTGCAATCTTTTCCGAAAATAATCTTGAGGGAATGGCAACGTGAATACCTGTCCCCAAGTACTTGAGTCCTGAGATATTATTTGTTTTCCCTTTTCTAGTGCCCACTGTGTCCATTGTAAGTGAGGTTTTGCAAGCCCCACGTCACCACGGTTCGCTATTGACTTATATAGGTCCGAATCTGCTTTGTTGCTTCTTTGGGTTACTGTGTTTTCAACCTGGCACAGTAGATCTTCAAAGAGATTGTTTGCTCTAGCACCTTGAAGCATCTCATGTGGTAGATGAAATTACCAATAATGATCTTGGACCCAAATAACCGGAGAGACTCAAAGAATATGGGAAACAATAAAGTAGAGCAATCTGGCAGGCAGTAATCCACAAACTCACAACCAAATGTAATTATACAAAAGTATTAAACCTCAATGTGTGTAATTAATGACATCATTCTACGTGTCAAACTAAAATCCTACTGAGGGGAGCGATTGGTTATGTGAAAATATGTACCTATACTGTACATAGGTGTTAATAACTTCAGTGGCTGCCCCTTATCTGGTGGGCACGCCTAAAACGACCTCTAAATAGGTATAACACTGATTATAGTGGAAAGAATGGCAGCTGGCTGGTCTCTGCAAAATATGTAGCATGTTGATACATAGACCCTCTGATTGATTGGCATGCCTTCCCCAACCTTGGACTTTCTTTCGCAGCACGTAAGCAAAATGAAACTCAGGTGCCGCAAGCAACACCAGACTACTTGCCAATTTCCCAATTAGTCCATTGTCTCTCATCAGTCCGGCCCCAATCCAAGGCTTTTCCTTTGCAGATGACCTCAATTCCTGCTCTTTGTTCAAAGACATTCAAGGTAGTGTTGGCACACTATTATCTTTGTTTGGGCTCAATGAATGGCCCTTGTTTTCAGCTTCTGAATTAGGTGTGAGAAGACAAAGTTATCAATGTCAACATTCTATTTGCTGCTATTTGATACAGTTGTGCATGGTGTCATTACAGTTCTTGGCCTCGGGAGACTTGCTCAATCTATCTTACATGGGTTTTCCGCAATCTCTGATCATCTAGTACTTGCCTCTTACAGATATTTTCTAATTTGCATAAGATAACAGAAATATGCCTTAGCATACATGGCTTATCCTTTTTCCTCCCCTAGTGCCTTGCAAATATTCCTTGAAAACACATCCTTGATCTCCAGCCAATAGACTTCTCTTTGGTTCTCACACAAAGCTGTTTTTTCAGTGACTACTGACTGCAGCCCTGGTCTGTCTCTGAGGTAGCTTGAATGGTTTAATATGAGTCCGACGTCCATCTTTCCATCATGGCCGCTCTAGCCATGTATGCTTTCCTCTGCACCACGCTTCTATGTGTCTCATCTACCTTGCATTTCTGCATATATATATTTATTAATTAGCAGATTACTTTATCTTCTCTGCATATACAATTTCTTCAAATTCGATTACATGTTTCTCTTGTTACTTCAGTTACACCTTTACTCTTGTATATTGATTCAGTGAGTCTCAGTATCATCCTCTATGACATCTCTCGTCAGATTTCACTTAGAGCTCTATGATATCCTATGGTGTGTGCAGACATCCTTTCAGCCTCTCAGTTTGAGGGTACATTCGATATGGTTGTCTGAGTGCATATCGTCTCTCATACACTCAATGAGGCATTGGAATGATACCTGGTGTTCCACATAGGGCTCTTCTCCTACTGTTCCAGTATGATGGAGGTGAGGGGCATGAGCTAGGGATAACATGTCCACCTGTTTCTCTACAGTCTCATCCAATGGCATAGTGGGGTACCCCATACCCCCACAGTGGTGGGGGGCCGAGCCAACACATGTCCTTTGGGGGGGGCCCTCAGGCTTAAAATATATACTGTTTCTTTTTTAAGTCACTCTGACTTCATAAAGAAATGATTTATGTTACGGTTCGGTCCTGTAATGGAAATAATTTCTTTATGAAGTCAGAGGTACTTTCAAAACAAACAATTTATTTTTTAATTCATAGGGTGACCCCAACCCCATGACATGGAGGCCTGCAGCTCCTATGCATGACGGGGACAAGAGTCACTGCTTCAGAGAGCTGAGGCCTCATTCCCCGGACCAAGAGATCCAAGATCCAAAAAAAGAATAAAAAGGTATTTTGTGTAAATGTGAGTGTGTGTGCATGTACGTGTGTGTATGTGTATGTAATGTAATGTGTGTGAATGAGTGAGTACATGATGTTTGGGTGGCTGCCTGGTTGTGTGAGAGTGTATGGTGAAAAGGTGCACATGTAAATGTATGAGTGGCTGTGTGTGCGTGGGTGAGTGTGTGGTCAATTATGTGTGAATGTGTTTGTCCTTGTGTTTAACGCCTGGATTACTTACTGGCCATTTTTATTACTCCTAGCCCTACCCTTCCTCATCCCATACTTGTGTATGAGGCACCTTGCCATACACAAGTACTGTGATGAGGTAGAGGGACATGGAGGTAATAACTTCTCAGTAGTTAGTATTCTTCATTAATCCTAGTCCCGCTCTTCCTCCTCCCAGTACTTACCTATGAGGAAAGGTGCCTCATAGGTAAATAATGAGATGAGGAAGAGGGACATGGAGGTAATTAT